>NW_017670473.1:528714-549288 GCF_001879085.1 Nicotiana attenuata | reverse complement strand
GATTACTTTCAAAACATGATGTCTGCAGTTGACAAATCCTTCTCGGAAGCAATCAAAATGGGAGAAATGTTAGAGAATGGCCTTAAGACAGGCAGAATTATAAGTCAAGCAGCTCACAAAACTGCAACTCAAGCTGTCCAAATTGAATCTGGTAATTTTAGTGACATGAATAAGAAGATTGAAGAAATCATGATGACATCAGGGTCGAGAAGAGGTCCTAGGAGAACATCTCGAAGGTATAACCAGCCTCATTTGTTTTTTGATGATTCCCCTAAGCACTACTATCCACCTCAAAACCCACAATACTCTATTGCTCCACCCCAGAAAATACCCTATAATACACATCCATGGCAGGGTATAGAGGGGAACAAAGGTCGAAAGATAATTTTACACCAATAGGAGAGTCCTATGCAAGTTTGTTTGAGAAATTAAAGCACTACGACATGATTGCACCTATTCCTCCAAATCATGTAGACCCACGTGCAAGAAGCTTTGACCCTTCTAAAAGGTGTGAATACCATTCCAATACCCAGGGGCACAATGTTGAAAGCTGTCGGGATTTGAAAAGAGAAATAGAAAGGATGATCCAGGAAAAACTGATTGTGATCCCAGACAGTGACACCAAAAATATCACGCAAAATCCTTTACCTAGACATGATGATGCACACCTTGTGGGATGTTGTGTGGTGACATGGAATATGAGAATCCTCTCGGGAACTTGCCGACTGAAATTGGAGAAGGCCATGGTGATTTTGATGAGCAAATTTGTGGTTATGTAAAGCTTAGCAATTGAAAGGTCATTCCCTCCTCACAAGGAAGAAATCTTGGTAGCTTGTTTTGATATTTTTTTCTATTATCTGGGTTATTTTAGGGTTGTGATCCAGATTTTATTTGTTTTATTGAGTCAAACCCTTCTATCCCTTTATTCTGTTTGTGTGAGTCTTATCCATCTGGTTTTGTTGCTATTTTCATTAGCCGGGTTGTTTTAGGGTTGTAACTCGGATGTTAGGTTGTTTGTCTTGTTGTTTATTCAATGAAATACAGTTTGTCCTTTTATGTCATTCCATGCTTAGTTCTTTTGCCGCTAGTTTTAATGATATGACATGCATGCGGAATTTATGGCCAGATTTTAGAAAATTTATTTAAGCTTGAATTGGATAACTGAGAACAAGAGTTTTTTGAGGATGAATAAAGAGTTGAAATACTTGGAAATTAAGGTCGAGTAAAATTCACCTTCAAATCATTGTGAGGATCGGGCTTGAGGATCTTTAATCAATTGAAGCTTGGCCGAAAGTTTGACATTAATGGATTGAAAGTGTCTTTCGACCATGACACACCAAGAAGATAAACATGTTCAGTAATGCTGTGATCACGAAAAGATAATATGTTTGGCGTTCTCGAGGCTGGGAGACACTTTTTCTGCTATCCAAATATTTTGTACCTTTTGTTATCCCTTTTGAGCCTATGTTATTTTCTTTTACCACCCTCTTTTTAAATCATATTTTGAGTCAAAAGTCCAAACAAAAAAATGAAAGAAAAAAAATAATAACAATAGAAGTCCATGCCCCAAGAGTACAAACTGGGGCAACTCTTTTGAAAGTTCAAATGAGAAAAAAAAACTGCCAAAGGTCCATGCCCCCAGAAGATTGAAGCTGGGGCAAACAAAAAAAAGAAAAAAAAGAAAAAAAAAGAAAAGAAAAGGAAAAAAAAAAGACAGAGGAACAGAAAGAAAAATTATAGTTAGGTCAGATTTTTGAAATACGTTAGACCTGATTCCTTTATGAAAGGATACGTAGGCAGCCTTACACGGTTCAGTCCAACCAAATAAGAATTCAAAAAAAATTCAAAAAAATCCCCAGTATCTGAAACTGGGGCAAAGATTTTATTTCACTTTCAAAAGAGTCGATTCCAAGAGTTTTAAGTCTATAACCCCTCATTTTGAGTCTACTTTGAGCTTTCATGCCAATCTTTTCAACCTTATCCAAAAACCTTCCAAATAAAGACCTCCCGATCGGCCTCCAAAAAGGCTAAGAAAAGCATGCAATGAGCAACGGTTGTCACACGACATAGAAAAATGTTAAGTTGCTCACAAAAGAAAAAGAAAAAGAAAAAGAAAAAATGAGAGAGTCTTACTAGTGAAAACCTTCATGTGCATTGTATGGCGGCAGTAAGCAGAGATGAATAAATGAGATAGAATTTTTGGTGAAAACCCATCGGGGCACCACCAGTCGAAAGTGAGTCGTGAAGCTGATGCAAAGAATCATCACAAACAAGCCCGAATTCAAAGATTATAAGAATGGTAAAAGGGAAGATTGGATCAGTTTGATAGATCAAGCGGTTAAGTCAAAAATGCATGTCATGATCATTAAGACTAGTTATTGAAAAAAAATGAAAAAAAAACCTTCCTTCTATCCTTCCCGACAGGGGCATTTCTTGTTATTATTGTTTCTTTGCATCATTGTGTCCTTCACTCTGAGTCCGTCCTTGTCAAAATAAGCAAGAAAACATTTCAAAATCTACTACCAGCTTTTCAGTTGCACAAAGTAAATTTGGCGAGCACACTCAGTTGTTACTGTCAACATGCCTTGAGGATTCATGCAAAGGCTCCATCAAAAGACTCTTGTCAGCCAACTTAGCGCAAACAAAGATAACTTGTGATTCTCTCTGATAGACAAATTTCTCAAAAGTAGGAAGTATTCAAGATATCAGAAAAGGTCAGTTAAGCAAAGATCTCCAATTGGGATAAGGCTTATTGAGCCGCAAATACAAATGGTACTGGGTGTGAAACAATCAGAGATGGTGCAGAAGAAAAGTCTCTTGAGACCGACTCAAGCTGATCGAGCAAAAGCCAATCTGCTCAAGACTCAAGGCCACAAACCGACCACCACTTTCCAAACTGACAAAATTTTCTTTGTTTGAACGGGAAGAAAGCAGTGCAAGGAATGTGGTTTCAAAAATAAAAAGAAAAAAAAAGAAAAAAAAGAAAAAAAGAGAAAAAGAAGAGAAGAGAAGAGCCGACAAAGGGAAATTTCTCAAATCCTTGCCTTTATTTGTCTTGCTAATGTGCATAAAATGTTGCCATTACTCTTCACATTTTTCCTCCTAGGATAAAAAGACATAGTCTGATGGATTTTCTCCCAATAAAAATATTAGTCTGATGAATCTTTCTCTTAAGATAACAAAAAAAAGGACCTAGTCTGATGAATTTTCTCCTAGGATCGAAATCTTAGTCTGGTGAATCTTTCTCCTAAGATAGAAGACCAAGTCTAATGAACTTTCTCCTAGGATAGAAATCTTAGTCTGGTGAATCTTTCTCCTAAGATAACAAAAAATGAACCTAGTCAGATGAATTTTCTCCTAGGATAAACATCTTAGTCTGATGAAATTTTCTCCTAAGATAGAAGACCTAGTCTGATGAACTTTCTCCTAGGATAGAAATCTTAGTCTGATGAATCTTTCTCCGAAGATACGAAAAAAAAAGACCTAGTCTGATGAACTTTCTCCTAGGATCAAAATCTTAGTGTGATGAATCTTTCTCCTAAGATAGAAAACCTAATCCGATGAATTTTCTCCTAGGATAAACATCTTAGTCTGATGAATCTTTCTCCTAAGGTTAAAACCTAGTCTGATGAATTTTTTCCTAGGATAATAATTTTAAAAAAAGGGTCAATTTTTAGTTTTCCTAAGTTATTAATCTTTAGTTTTCTTTAAATCAGGGGTCCCGCCTGGAGAATAGGGTCAGTTTTTACTTTAGTTAAGCTTAGTTTAAAGCTTTTCGAAAGCTCAATCTTAAATCTAGGAGACACACTTCCTAGTCTGGGTCATTCAGGTTTTTTTTAGCAGACGTATTTGCAAGTCGAAATTTTCTTGGTTTTACTCACAGGAGACGCACATCCTAGTCGAGTCTTCAATTTTAGCAGACGTATTTGCAAGTCGAAATTTTCTTGGTTTTACTCAGAGGAGACGCACATCCTAGTCGAGTCTTCAATTTTACTCTCATCATTGCATCCTTTATCAATAGCATAGGTGATTTATAGTTCTGATAATAACTCACAAATCTTCTTAGTGCAAACTGGGGCAGAAGAGTTTCTCTGTTTTGTCTATTTTGATGTAGTATCAGGTGCCCACTTGGAGAATGAGGGTAATTTCAAGAGTTTCAAGTTTTAAGTCGGTAGCAGGCGCCCACCTGGAGAACGATGAAGTCAATTCAGAGTTCAATTCAAGTTAGAAGTAGCAGAAGCTCGCCTCAAGAATGCGAGTCGACAGTCCGAAATGACCAAAAGGAGAAGTCTCAATCCAGAATAAAAAAAAAAGAAGTGAATCTGAAATGCAGAAGCAGAAGAAAGATGTGAACTGCTCAAGACATGGCTGATGTCACAAGCACTGCATGTCCAGTCTTGATCCGAAGAAGCCGTGAAAGAATGAATCAACACCTGTAGTGTATCCGGATAAAATTGGATAGACCGATTTCATGATCGGTGAGGCACTACACAATTTCATCTCGAAGGGCCCGAAGAATAGCTCGGGGTTCGGAGCCTTCGAAGGTTCTTCACGCCCGTGTTGAGGAAGAACGAACCGGTGGTTATCATAAATAAGCGGGAAGTTCCCTAGGAGCGGTATTTCTCTGACAATGCCTGCACTGACAGTTGTATACGGTAAAAATCAGTGGTCCAGTTTTATGATCATTAAGGCGCCTTGTAAAGATCGCCCGCAGAAGGCTCGAAGCTTAGCTCGGGGTTTCGACCCCGTGTATCCTTAGTGATCGACCTCGAGGCAGTATTCATAATGATCGACCTCGTGGCAGTGCAAACCAACGGCTACGACGTAGTAGCAGGAAGTTCCCAAGGCATATGACCAAAGCTGACAAAACCTGCAAGGGAAACACTAGTCTGTGTCAGACTAGTGAGTAGTTGTGCCAGCTATTTTTCTTAGTAATAATTACTCATGTACTATGTTGGGATTCCTTCCATATATAAAGGGGATCCTGGTCATTTTGTAAAGGGATCTGATACACAATATTGAATATACAAAAACATTCTCTCTGCTCTCTAACTGAACATATTCTCTTGATTTCACTGCTTACATTATTGTTTATATTCATGGTGTTCTATTTATTGATATTCATCTATTGCTCATTATTAGTCATAAAAGGCTTCCATCAAGGTTGTCCTAACTGTTAATCCTCCATCGACTGCCCTTGGAAGTTGTTTACCGTGAAAATAGTAATAACAATTAAATTTGTTGATGGGACTCCAAAAATACGTGATCTATTTTTATGCTAGTTGTAGAGCAGTTGATGCTCTGCGTGTGAAATTTAAGGGCGAGATGCGAGATGAAATAAAGTTATAATCAAACTGACAAACAGTCTCTTGGGGCCTCGAGCTAGTCGATTTAGGACCTCGAGGTCGATTCCCGAGCTCGGGCTCAAGCTATTAGGGACATTCGGGAAAGGGCTAACAGGTGCGATAATATTAAAGGAGGCTCTTTATGGCCAATGGTAAACAATAAATGAAGAACAAGTGTGAAGATAATAAAATAAAGCAACAATATCGAGAGAGTGTATTAGAGAGAAAAGAGAGAGAGAATTATCATATATTTCATGTAGAGTAGTTGGAGCAACATCAGTCCCCTACAATGTGGTAAGGATCCCCTTTATATAGAAGGGGAAACCTTATATGGTATGACATACATTAATTGTAAAGATATGGAGATGGGACAGCTAGACGAGACACCCTAGTTCGGGTTCAGAGTAGGCCGTTCAGAGTAGGCCGGCTAGGCTTTGCCAGACGTAGCCGCGTGTCTTGGGAACTCCCCCTTTTTACTCTAGCCTCGGTCGATATTGCCTTCAGGTCGGGTGTCAATGAGCTCCGAGGAAGGAGACTCGAGCGCATCTTTGCAGCCTCGAGGCCTCGAGGTGATCTTCTGAAATGCCTTAATGATGGAAAAATGGACCCTCCATTTTCGCCATATACAGATAGTCTTCGTGTTTCCTAGAGCAAAGCGATAGGAAATGAATTTGAAGCCCGGCTCTCCGGGTTCCCCGTGTCGATGTCATACTGGTGACGCAACCCATGACGTGAGACCTTACAATGGCTGGGACATCCCATAGACTTGTCTTTTCGGTGCCATTTAATACACTGTCGATTCCCGTTCTTCAAAGTTACACCGCTGCTCATGACGGTGCTCGGACTATACTCCGTTGCTCACCCTCCTGCACCGGCTCGGTGCATTACACCTATTTTGGATTCCTTGGGGTGTAGAGGTGCTCATTTACTAACTGTTGCATCCCGTACCGGGGCAACATCCCAAGAAGTGGCTCTGTAATAGCGGTGCTGGCGGAGTTTGCACCAGCCAGATTTCTCACCCAGCCACTTCTTTGCTCCTTCCAGCTTCTCCTTCGTCAATTTGATCTTCTCCATTGCTTTCCCCTTCTACATCTTCCCTTTTGAAGATGCCATTCTAGGGGGTCGAGGCAAGGCTTCGAGGGGATTGCGCTTTGGAAGATATTGTCTTTGAGGTCATACACCCAAGGGCATGATACCCGGAGATGTTGCTGCCGAAGTTAAACTTTTAAGAATAGGCTAGGCTTTTTGTAATCATATGTAAGGACCCCTCGAGGGCCGTTGTAAGCAAATTTTAATAAATATAAAGATGCTTTTTTGACTTCTGCCTTAGATGCTTGCCATATTCTTTTATATTCGCGGGGATCCTGAATATATGCTTTTGCTGACGATTTGTCAACACCCAACTCGGATGCGAGTGTTCCTTTTGGTTTTTGGTTGATATAAATGGCTCCTTTCTGAGCCCACCGTTTTTTCTCGGGCCAAACCCGATTTTGGTGCGATTGACTTGGGTCATCGGGACGATCGAGTCACCTAAAAATTGTACCTCGAGTCATAGAATTTTTGGAGAGCGGTCTCTGAGTGAGGGTTATCTTTGCGCATTTGAAGACTTGCTTTGAGTTTGGCATAGATAACCTTCTAAGGCGTTGTAGATATGTTCCAGATGAAGGGTTATCCGAATTTAGGCGGCGTCCCGAGGTCGAGCCTTTACGCGCAGAGCTTGAAGTGCTTGTTCCTCTTCTTGGTGGGGGGGGGCCTTCGAGTTCAGATACTACCTCGAGCTCCGCAATGGTATTGGGGGCTTTCTGGAGCCTAACTTCCTGCTGATGGGGGTCCTCGAGGTCGGGTACCACCTCGGGACTGAAAATGATGCTATTGGCTTCTTAAAGCCTAACCTCTTTTCGATGGAGGTCTCGAGGTCGGGTACCACCTCGGGACTGGCATCGAAGTCATTGGCCTCCTGGGGCCTATCTCGAGCAGGCGGACCGTTGCTGTTTCCACGTATATATGGGGTTGCTTCCGCCTTTTGGGAGATCCTACTTTTTTTAGGTATTTCCTTCTATTTCGGCGTCGAGTCCTTCGTTACCTTAGCACCAAAGTGTTTGTGTAGGTTCCCGCTTTAGCTCTTCTAGTCTTGCCATAGCCATGACTGTTACTTCGGGGTTTGCCAGACAAAGAAGGGAGAGTTCTTCTCCCAGTGCTCAGGACCCGTGGGAGTTTATCTTGAAGACTATGTCTTTGACAAGGGAGGAGCACCTTGAGTCGGTGAGGAGAGACTGCGGATGGGGAGAGGAAGCAGCGATACAGGTGCTTCCCCCGGGTGAAGATATCACGGACCATGTCAATGGATTCCTGAATGTATATACGTATCCCTTCACACTGGGACCTCTCGACAAGGTCGTGCTCAAATTCTGTGTAAAGTATCGGGTTACCAAAGCGCAGGTACACCCGTTGTTTTGGCGAATAATGTTGATGATGAGGTTTTTTGTGGAGAAGGCGGGGCTTGAATTCACGCTCAGCCATCTCGTCAGGCTGTACCGGCCCTTTCACCACCGAGGCCTGCTAAACTTGCGGTACCATTTTTCCACACCTTTTGTTGTTGATGATGATGCAGACGGAGATCGGGAGTGGACTAGTCGGTTCGTCCGGGTCCGGACGGCTGACGTTATCCCCGCGGAGCTTATGCCATTCCCTGAAGGATGGAACTATGGGCGTGAGTGAAGCGTTCCGTGCTTTCTCAGATTTGCTCATGGTGAAAGCTAGTTTCGCAATCATGTTTCCTTCTTTTCTGCAGCAATTCATGGGCACCGGGCGAAGTTCCAAATCTGCCTGGTTGGGTCCGGAAGCTGGCGACCCACTCGACTTGCAACGAGCGTAGGTGGCAAGTTGTGTCTCGGGGAAGATGGAAAGTAGAATATCATGGTATCGGGGAGCCTCCAAAGGCGAGGTTGTGTGCCTCCGGAGAGG
Source organism: Nicotiana attenuata (assembly GCF_001879085.1). Lineage (NCBI taxonomy): Eukaryota > Viridiplantae > Streptophyta > Magnoliopsida > Solanales > Solanaceae > Nicotiana > Nicotiana attenuata. Next base: position 540,979 of record NW_017670473.1, on the reverse strand, counting down.
AGGAGGGGTTGCTGGCTTTCGAGCCAAAGGACGACGATAGTAAGCTTGAAATGTACTTTGAGGGTGATGGCGCTCATGGAAACGCGAAATGGGGCCGAGCCCTCGATGGCGGAGGAGCCATCCCCGAGCCTGTCGCGCCCGAGGTTTCTAGTTCTGGAAAGATGGCTCCTCCGAGCGGTCGTGCTTCAACCGGGGTTGATTCTTCCGGGGCTGCGGGGACTAGATCATCAGATGTGTGCTCGGCCTTCAAGGAAGTCTTCCGAATTCATTGCGGTGAGCTTTGACATAGGCCTCCCGAATCCGCATCTTCCCTTCCTTATCGAGTTTTTCATTTTGTAAGACTTTGGCAGGCTTAGGTCCGAGCTGCTCCACCATGGAGCTAGGCTCCGAATCTCTGGATGAGGGTATATCCCTTAGGTTCCATTGCGAGGAGCAGGAAGTCGAGTTGCCATACTGGAGATACGAGGCATACCGGAGCTCGGATTATGAGAGCTATTTGATGGAGTAGGTAAATTCCCATCCTGGTTGAGTATGCGTTTCGCTTTTCAACATCTAAGGTTAAATCTTTGCCTATCTCAGCTGTAAAAAAAGATGGAGGCCCTGGAGCGTCTTAGGGGTGAGGCCGACTGAATCAGGAATGACTGTAGCATGCTGAGAGCTCGGGTGCAGGTCTAAGCTTCAGAGGAGAAAGATGCCTTGGCTAAACTTTCGGTCCTCGGGGTCCAACTCCGCTTAGCTCGTGACATTGCTTCAGTTCAAGCAGATATGATCACTAATCTTGAATCCAAACTTTCGAAGGTTAGGGCTGAGATCATTGATGCTCGGACGAAGTGGCACTGAGCCGTACTAAGGTCGATCAGGAGGTGGCGATTCATTTGAAGGGTGCTACCGATGCCCAAGCCGAGTTGAAGTGGGTCCTCGATCGTGGAGAGGAGATCGAAGAATATGCTCGTTACAAGTCTCGGAGATTATCTCGAGGAAATCAATGCCAGGGGTTTTGTTCTCTCAGAAGAGTCGGCGCGAGCGAGCGAGGGCGGACGAGCGTGATACTCGGTTACTCCTGTCCGACGCCGAGGAAAGTGAAGATGAGGCCGATAGGCCGTAGCTCTCAGGGATGGGGCATAGACCTCACCATCCCGTATGTAGCACCTTTTCGGAGTATGTTTGTAGACAGAAAATGTATTTTTCCGCGTATGTATATGAAAGAAAAAATCCTTTGCGACTTTAGTTCTTCTGTACCCCTTTTTGTTTTGCCTTTGGCCAGGCAGACTGGTTTCAGAGTTTGTGAGAATCCTCAGATTCGTGATATGGCCCTGGGGCTTTTTAGGCAGGCCTTGGGGCTCTTACGCGCTCGGTCGATGCGACCTTTAGTGTAAGTAGGCATTTGAGCACTTATGCTTTAGCTCAACAGTATTGGGTAAAGTCTTCGAGTCGGGTTTCGACTCGAGCTCATATAACCCTCAAGCTTTTTATGTTTGCGTGGGCCGGCGACAATGGCTCTTACGCTTTAACTCTTTTGGATTCAGTCTCCGAGTCGGGCTACGACTCGAGCTCATTTGACTATCAAGTTTTATGTTTGTATTGGGCGGGCGACAATGTCTCTTACGGCTTCGATTGAAGTGATCTTTTATGTAAGCTGGCGACAATGGCTCCTACGCTCTGCCCTTAGGCATGTGTGTGGCCTTGAGGCTCGTTAGGCTGACGACAATGGCTCTTACGCTCTGCCCTTAGTCATGTGTGTGGCCCTGAGGCTCGTTAGGCTGGCGACAATGACTCTTACGCTTTTCCCTTAGGTATATGTGTGTCCTTGAGGCTCGTTAGGCTGGCGACAATGGCTCATACGCTTTGCCCTTAGGCATATGTAGGCTTTATTTTCCTCTCGCTAAGGACTTTAGCAATGATTTTGCCTGACCTGTCGTCGTTCGGGAAGAACCTCGATTTCTAGTAGTTAGCAGCGATGTTCGAGCACCTCGTAAGGTTTGGCTTGTAGGCTGAGTAGCTCGAAGCCTTATGATTTGGAGCTGACATAGTCGAAGCTCATTTGCCTATTGAGGTTGCCTGCTTAACCGGTTCTTTTCGAAGTAGATTCAAAGTAATGGCCTATGATTTTATAGCAACGGTCGGCGTCCTCGAGTCGCGTTAGTTTGGCTGGTGCAGCCATATGACCGTAGTCATTTATGTCTTGTCGGAGGCATTTTTTGGTCCCGAGTATTGTAGTTTAGGCGTCTATATCGAGGGTATGCCTTTTTAGGGGTCTTACAAATTCGATGTATAGCCTGACTTCGAGATAGATTTTATGCTTGTAGTAAGGTCTTACAAAACTTTCATGCCTTTTGAGGTCTTACAGTTTTTGCTGATACTTGGTACAAGTATGATTCATGCCTTGCTTGAGGTCTTACAGTTTGTGTCGTTGATCTGTGTAAGTTTTACAAGACAGAGTCTTCCCACTCGAGGTCTTACGGCCTCGGGTTTTTTGCTGAATGGCGATTGGCGACAGTCTCCGAGTCATCGAGTTCGTTTTGGCTCGAGGGTCGTTGCTCGTGAGCTCAGGATTTCCTCATTGAGGGCTTACGACTTTGGAGATTCCGACCCTGAGGTCATGCGTATGCTGAGTTCTTTGGGCAAGTCTCCGAGTATTCGGGATGCTTTCTTTTAAGAGATATTTATTGATTTCCGTGTTGCCTCGTTGAGCGCTTATTAGTCTGGAGTTTCGACCCTAGGGTCATGCGGGTGCCGAATTATCGACATCAATCTCCGAGTATTCGGGACGTTTTCTGATGGAGGAGTCGTTCTGGCGAAAACGGTGGGTTTTCTTTGGAGCATGAGTCATGTTGGCAAAAAGCATTCTTTGATTATTTAGCACTAGTACATGTGCCTACACCATCGGGGGCTCGGCTGTGCGGACACGGTTCATTCGACCGTTTGGTCCGGTACATCATTTTCTCATTGGGACCCTGTTTGGCATTTCTTGGCTCTTCTGAGCGGACGATCTTCCGAAAGGATGTCCTTCGGCGCTCGTGATTGATAGAAAAAGAAGCCTTGAAGATTTGTTGGATTCCCCCTAGGTAGCATATAGGTGTTGCCTCGTTAGAAACCTTGCTGGCAAAACCCTCTTCGGGACAAAAGCTCGTTCGAAGAAAAAGAGTGCAATGGATGCTTTTAAAACCTTAGGGCCTTCGGGCTAGGTGAGCGCTTTTGACTGCTTTGATCGAGTGCCTGTATAAAGGATTAGTATAAAATATGAAGTGAAAGGGGAGATGGTTATACCTTATTGTGGGATGCGCTTGGCGACGTTCTGAGGTCTGGTATGCCCCTGTTGTTTGTAATGAGGACTCGGTACGGTCCTCCGCTGTGTTCAATCGGGTTTAGCCGAAGATGCAGTTTGATTATCCTTAGGCTCTCTCAAAAGTTGAGATATTGGCACCGGTGCTACGTCGTGCACCACGAACATTTCCCTTGCAGCGTGCTGCTCCCCGTGGACGGTTTTAATCCCATCTTTTGTTGGGAATTTCATCATCTGGTAGAGGATGGACGGTATTGCTCTCATGCAGTATATCCACGGTCATACGAACAACGCGTTGTACCTCATGTCTCCTTCAATGACATGGAATTTGACATTTTGGGTCGTGCCGGCCACGCTAATCGGGAGAGTGATCTCTCCTTTTGTTGTTTCGCTTGCCATGTTGAATCTTTTGAAGACTCGATTGGCGGGCACAATTTGGTCTAGCATTCCGAGCTGCTCTATGACCTTCGACCTGATAATGTTGGTCGAGCTACCTAGATCCACGAGTACACGTTTTATTTGAAACGTATTTACTAGGAAAGAGATTACCAGTGCATCATTATGACGTTGGGACAGGGTCTCGGAGTCCTCCTCGTTGAATGTGAGGGCGTCCTCGGGTATGTACCCCCGAGTTCGCTTTTCTCTAGTGATGGATATTTTTGTCTTTCTCATCACGGGCTCCCGGGGATCGTCGACGCCTCCCAAAATCATGTGGATAACATGTTGTGGCCCTTTTGCTTCGTTATTTTTGGCCGCTTCTCTTTCTCGGAACTGACTTTTGGCCCGGTCGCTTAAGAATTCTCGGAGATGACCTTTATTGAGTGACCTGGCTACTTCCTCTCGGAGTTGGTGGCAATCCTCGGTTCTGTGGCCATGCGTATTGTTAAATTCGCATACCAAGTTATGATTCCTTTGGGAAGGATCCGATTGTACAGGCCTGGGCCATCTGGTATCCTTGATTTTGCCAATAGTGAACACGATGTCTGAAACATCAACGTTGAAGTTGTATTCTGATAGGCGTGGTGCCCATGATGGCCCGTGTTTCCGTCGAATCCGGTTCTGTTAATGAGTACCCGAGGATTTTGCCCTCGGTTTATCAATCGGTCATTGCGAGGCGGGTTGCATCTTGGGCCATTTCTCCTGTCTTCGGTGTATGGCTGATACCTTTCTCGGTTTGGTTTTAGCTTCTTTGCTAAGAGCCTGCTTGGATATACTGAGCCCGAAGGGGCTCCTAATTGATCATCCTCGACCCTGATCTTTGACTGATATCGGTTGTGGACGTCCGACCAGGTTACGGTAGGATACTCGATCAAATTCTCTTTCAGCTGCCTCGAGGACACTAAACTCCACTCGTTCAAGCCTTGAGTGAAGGCTTGTATAGCCCAATCGTCGGAGACCCGGGGTAGTTCCATTTGTTTCGTTTGCAAGCGAGATACAAACTCTCGCAGCAATTTGTTTTCCCTTTGCCTGATCATGAATACATCAGACTTCCTTGTTGCTACTTTGATGGCATCTGCGTGTGCCTTTATGAAGGAGTCTGCCAGCATTGCAAATGAGTCTATGGAGTTGAGAGCTAGATTATGGTACCACATCATGGCCCCCTTGGGAGCGTTTCCCCGAACTTCTTCAACAAGACGGACTCGATCTCGTCGTCTTTTATGTCGTTGCCCTTCACTGCGCACGTGTAAGCGGTAATATTAAAGGAGGCTCTTTATGGCCAATGATAAACAATAAATGAAGAACAAGTGTGAAGATAATAAAATAAAGCAACAATATCGAGAGAGTGTATTAGAGAGAAAAGAGAGAGAGAGTTATCATATATTTCATGTAGAGTAGTTGGAGCAACATCAGTCCCCTATAATGTGGTAAGGATTCCCTTTATATAGAAGGGGAAACCTTATATGGTATGACATACATTAATTGTAAAGATATGGAGATGGGACAGCTAGACGAGACACCCAGGTTCGGGTTCAGAGTAGGCCGTTCAGAGTAGGCCGGCTAGGTTTTGCCAGACTTAGCCGTGTGTCTTGGGAACTCCCCCTTCTTACTCTGGCCTCGGTTGATATTGCCTTCAGGTCGGGTGTCAACGAGCTCTGAGGAAGGAGACTCGACCGCATCTTTGCAGCCTCGAGGCCTCGAGGTGATCTTCTGAAATGCCTTAATAACGGAAAAATAGACCCTCTGTTTTGCCGTATACAAGCATCTGACTCGACCTCGAGGCCCCGAATACACAAGCTCGGCGCCCCCGATTATCCGCCATTCAGTTCGATTATTACATTATCTACGATCTATCATCTTAATTTCTAATCCTTCACCTAGCATCTGTTGCCTAACAACTAGCTTAAAAATAAATCACATATTTTTAGAACCAAAAAATCAAATCTAATTATTATTACCATTTTCAAGGTAAATAGTTTGGTGCCTACCGTGGGGCTAAAATTAATAGTGATTATTTTCTTGCTGGTTTACTATGTAACGCAAGTTACCTTTCACACTTTCTCTTGTCCAAGATCATTGATTTCAGGTCAAAATGTTGAACTCAGTAAACGCACGTGAAAACAACAATCTTGAGGACAACGAAGAAAATGGTATGATTGTTCCAGGTGTTGGCGTACCACCACGAAACCCTGAGGATGCACCAGAACCAATTCCCGTGGATGTGGTCTCGCGCAATGCTCAACACGTCGAAATAAGTTCCTACACCAACAGGAGTATACGCCGAGAAAATCAACAAGGCACTCGGGAAGAAAGAGAGGCAAACAGGGAAAGCGAAGTGAGAAAACCTCAGCACATCGTTCACATGATTATCGGGGGGACCGACGTTCCCCGGTGGCCCGTAATCAAGCGGATAAAGGTTTCTACGGCAACGCAAGGACAAACCCGGGGCCGGGTATCTGAGGTCGTCCTCGCACTCAGCAAAGAAGACTTCTAGACTCTATCTCATCCACACAATGATGTGCTGGTGATCTCATTTCTCTTAAATAAAATCCAAATTAAACGTGTACGCGTGGATCTAGGCAGCTCGGCCAATCCGGTCATACCTACCTCCCCAATCCTTAACGACTTTAATATGGCTAGCGAAGCAACAGAAGGAGAGATCACCCTCCCGTTAACATATCCGATACAGTTCAATATACCAGGTTCTACATTATTAAAGGTGACACGAGGTACAACGCCTTGCTCGGTAGGCCGTGGATACATGAAATGAAGGTGGTACCATCGACCCTGCATCAGTTGATGAAGTTTCTAACAAAGGACGGAACAAAGACAGTGTATGGAGAGCAACATGCGGTGAAGGAAATGTTTGCGGTCCGTGAAGAGGTACCGAATTCTGTACACTCCGCCTCGGAAGAGTTGGAAAGCCAACAAACCCCCAAAGATGATGAAGAGGATTTCCTCGCTCCCAGAACCTTCATTGCCCCTGAAGAATCGGATGCAACAAAGTCGAATATCGAAGAGCTGGAGCAAACCGTATTGGTTGAGCACCTCCCAGATCGGAAGGTATACCTGAGGACGGGATTAACCCCCGAACTCAGGAAAAACTCATTCAATTCCTTATCAACAACATCGATTGCTTTGCTTGGTCCCATTTAGACATGACAGGGATCCCACCGGAGATAAATACCTATCGACTCAGCATCGACCCAAATACAAACCGGTGAAGAAAAAAAGGAGACCCCAGTCCGAGATAAAGCATGCATTCATCAAAGAAGAGGTAATGGAGCTCCTCAAGATAGGGTCTATTAGGGAAGTAAAATATCCCGAATGGCTGGCAAATGTGGTGGTAGTTCCTGAAAAGGGGAATAAACGAAGAATGTGCGTAAATTATAAAGACCTAAATAGGGCGTGCCCAAAGGACTCATTCCCACTGCCCAACATNTCCACGTTTTTTGAGGGTTATACGGCCCGGGGTCCGTTGTTGGCCCGGCGTTGTCATGATTCATTCTTTTGTATCCATAGAGGCTCCGTAGACGTTGTGTGGGTTATGTATGGGTGTTGGATGGTTTAATGATCTGTGTTATAGCTCTATTCTCTAGTTCGTCTAAACTATGACTGTAATAAAATCTTGGAAACTTACCATGTTTTAAGATTTGTGATATAAAAATGAACTAACAATGTTGAATGCTCGATTTTGCTATTGTCTAATTAATAGAAAGTCGAATTCCTTAATCATATTGAGTTGGGTAGAAAGAGTCAATAAGGCTTGCTCAGTTGGGTTCACTCGATTGAGCGCTAGCTACGCCTCCCGAGATTGGGGCGTGACACATTGCCCCCAAAGAATCGGATGCAACGAAGTCGACTATCGAAGAGTTGGAGCAAACCGTATTAGTCGAGCACCTCCCAGATCGGAAGGTATACCTGGGGACGGGATTAATCCCCGAACTCAGGAAAAAACTCATTTAGTTCCTTATTAACAACATCAATTGCTTTGCTTCGACCCATTTAGACATGACGGGGATCCCACCGGAGATAACTACCCATCGACTCAGCGTCAACCCCAGATACAAGCCGGTGAAACAAAAAAGGAGACCCCAGTCCGAGATAAAGCATGCATTCATCAAAGAAGAGGTAATGAAGCTCCTCAAGATAGGGTCTATTAGGGAAGTAAAATATTCCGAATGGCTGGCAAATGTGGTGGTAGTTCACGAAAAGGGGAATAAACTAAGAATGTGCGTAAATTATAAAGACCTAAATAGGGCGTGCCCAAAGGACTCATTCCCACTGCCCAACATCGATCGTTTGATTGATGCCACGACCGGCTATGAAACCCTCACTTTCCTCGATGCCTATTCGGGGTATAATCAAATTCATATGAACCCTGAGGATAGAGAAAAGACTTTTATCATCACGAAGTACGGTATGTACTGTTACAATGTAATGCCCTTTGGGCTAAAAAACGCAGGGGCCACATACCAACGCCTAGTTAATAAGATGTTCGAAAATCAAATAGGCAAGTCGATGGAATTTTATATTGACGACATGCTAGTTAAGTCCCAGTGCGCAGAGGACCATTTGATCCATTTGTAGGAAACACTCGACATCCTCAGAAGTTTCAACATGAAACTCAATCCCGAGAAGTGCGCCTTCGGGGTAGGATCGGGCAAATTCTTAGGTTTCACGGTATCAACTAGAGGAATTGAGATCAGCCCCGACAAAATCAAAGCCATTGAAGAAATTATGGTGGTAAATAACGTAAAGGCCGTGCATCGGCTAACCGGGCAGATAGCATCCTTGGGCCGGTTCATATCAAGGTCATCGGACAGGAGTCACCATTTTTTCTTCCTTGATCAAAAAGAAAAACAAATTTGAATGGACTCCGGAATGCCAACGCGCCTTAGAGGAGTTGAAGCAATACCTGACAAGCTCGCCTTTGCTCCACACCCCAAAAAAGGGTGAGACATTGTATTTATACATGGCCGTATCCGAGATAGCGGTAAGTGGTGTACTGGTTTGAGAAGAGCAAGGTATGCAATTCCCTGTTTATTATGTAAGTCGGACCCTGGGTGATGCCAAAACGAGGTATCCGCACCTAGAAAAACTAGCTCTTGCATTAATAAGTGCGTCTCGAAAATTGAAACCTTACTCCCAATGCCATCATATTTGCGTTTTAACAACATATCCCCTTTGGCATATTGCATAAACCCGAATTATCAGGCCGCCTGGCCAAATGGGCCATCAAACTCGAGGGATATGATATCGATATCAACCCCAAACGGCTATCAAGTCTCAAATTTTGGCAGACTTCGTAGCCGACTTCGCTCCCTCCCTCGTACCCGAGGTCGAGAAAGAACTTTTTCTAAAAATGGGCACATCTTCCGCGATATGGACCCTATTCACCGACGGCGCCTAGAACGTAAGAGGATCCGGGCTCGGCTTAGTTCTAAGACCACCTACAGGCGGTGTGATTAGACAATCTATAAAAACCATGATGTTAACTAACAATGAAGCCGAGTATGAGGCTATGATTGTAGGTCTAGAATTAGCCAAAGGCCTAGGAGCTGAAGTCATTGAAGCAAAGTATGATTCCCTCCTGGTGGTAAATCGGGTAAATGGGAGCTTCGAGGTTCGGGAGGACAGGATGCAAAGATACTTATACAAAATTCAAGTCACATTGCACCGCTTCAAAGAATGGACTCTAGTCCACATACCTCGAGAGGAAAACAGCGAAGCCGACGCCCTCGCAAACCTGGGGTCGTCTGTGGAGGAAGATGACATACTCCCCGGATCTGTTGTTCAACTATCCAAATCAGTGATCGAGGAAGTCCATGCGGCGATCAACACACTAGCCTAACATGGGATTAGAGAAATAAATATATCGATTATTTGGAGAGTGGGAAACTACCTGCAAACCCAAAAGAGTCGAGGGCCCTGCGAACCAAAGCAGCCCGATTCTCGCTCGAAGAAAATAGAACTCTTTACAGAAGAACTTTTGATGGCACCCTAGCAGTATGTCTAGGGTCGGGAGACACAGACTATGTGCTCCGAGAGATCCACAAGGGTACCTGCGGAAATCACTCTGGTGCCGATTCCTTAGTTCGAAAAATAATCAGGGCAGGCTACTATTGAGATATCATGGAGAAGGACACCAAAGAAGTCATCCGCAAATGTGAAAAATGCCAGAGATTCGCCCCAATTATTCATCAACCTGGTGAACAACTACATTCAGTTTTGTTGACAGGCCGTTCATGAAATGGGGGATGGACATTGTCGGACCTCTACCAACGGCGCCAGGTAAAACTAGATTTATTTTATTTATGACTGACTACTTCTCAAAAAGGGTTGAAGCACAGGCCTTCGAGAAAATAAGAGAAAAAGTAGTCATTAATTTCATCTGGGAGCACATGTGCCGATTCGGAATTTCATCCGAAATAACGTGTGATAACAGGAAGCAATTCATCGGAAGCAAAGTGACTCAGTTCCTCGAGGACCATAATATCAAAACGATCCTGTCAACGCCCTACCACCCGTGTGCAAACGGCCAAGCCGAGTTCACAAACAAAACTATCATTCAAAACATAAAGAAGAAGTTGGAAAGCGCAAAAGGAAGATGGATAGAAATATTACCCGAAGTGCTCTGGGCATATCAAGCAACTCCAAAATCAAGCACGGGGGAAACGCATTTCTCCCTGGTATATCCCAAAAAAGGGTTTTTCACCGACAAGGTTTTTAACGAGGCAATATCTATATGCTACCTAAAGAAGACTCAACAAGTATTCAAGGCTTCTCTTCAATCAACCTTGAATACTGGGGGGAAAACCCCCGGAAGGTCGCTTCTTCGGAGAAACCGAGACGTGCTAAATGGGGTTCCAATAGGAAAATGATGTACCGGGCCAAACGGTCGAACGAACCGTGCCCATATAGAATAACCGAGCCCCTTACAGCAAAAACATGTATACTTGTACCAAGTAATCAAAAAATACTTTCCCTCTGACAAAGCATTACACGTGCCAAGGAAGTTTGCTATTTATTACAAAAACGACTCCAGAGCCAAAAAAAAGTCCCGAACACTCGGGGACAGGCGTCAAAACTCAAAGCCGTATGGCCTCTGGGTCAAAAGCTTAGAACTCGTAAGCCCTCAACGAGGCAATATCAAGTTTACAAAAATAGCTCCAGGGCCCAAAATGTCCCGAATACTCGGTGACTAGCGTCAAGAAGCCTTCGATGTCCCGGAGACTGGCGTCAAGAAGCCCTCGATGTCTCGGGGACTATCGCCAATCATGACCTCATTGACTTATCAAAAACCCGAGGCCATAAGACCCCACGTGGGCAACCTCGGCCTCGTAAGACCTATCTAAGGAAACAACAATATCTGTAAGACCTGAAGCAAGGCATGAACTATACTTCTACCAAGTAGCAATATCATTAGGACCTCAAGCAAGGAATGAACTATACTTGTACCAAGTAACAATATCTGTTAGACCTCAAGCAAGGCATGAACTATACTTGTACCAAGTAACAATATCTATATGACCTCAAGCAAGGCATGGACTATACTCGTACCGAGTAACCAAAACTGTAAGACCTCAAGTAAGGCATGCAAAAAGTTATAAGACATTACAAAAGGCATAATCGCGATCTTAAAGTTAAGGCTATATATAGAACTTATAAGAACCCTAAAAAGGCATACCCTCGATATAGACGCCAAAACTACTTCATTCGGGAACTAAAAGGCTACGGCCAAACATAAATGACTACGGCCATAAGGCTCCGGCCAAACTAACGCGACTCGGGGACGCCCGACCATCGCTATAAAATCACAGGCCTTCAATTACTTCGAAAAGAACCGGTTAAACAAGGCTACCATCGACATAGGCAAAAGAGCTTCGACCATGTAAGCTCCAAACTTTAGGCTTCGAAACACTCAGCCACCGGGCAAAACCTCCCAAGGTGCTCGTTCATCGCCATATAACGACTTACAATCGAGGTTTTTATCGAACCGTCGAAGAGCCAGGCAAACACAATTTCAAAAAGTCCTTAACGAGGGAAAAATTGTAAGGCCCCGTGAAAACTTTTACTCAAAACCCGAGAGCTCGTAGTGCCAAGTCAGGAATACGTGTTTAATCTATGCATTAAAAAGTCAAGGAATAATGTTTTCCAAGAAAGTGCGATTCTGCGATCGAGAATGCAGTCGCATAACAGCTATGCGGATCGCATAGTCACCGCAGAATGAAACTGTGTGTTGGTCAATTTGAGGTCAACTATGCGGCCAATTATGCGATCGCATAATCGATATGCGGGCCGCATAGTCGTCGCATAATCCCCTTGGGATTTTGCAACGGGCAGTTCTGCGGTGTATTATGCGACCGCAGAATGGGTATGCGGACAGCATTTCTGTCGCATACCCAAACAGTGTCTTCAGGTTTTGGGGAGCATTTTGCGGTCCATTCTTCGGGCCGCATGTCAACTTTGCGATCGCAGATCCGAGTCGGGTTCCTATTTTCTAATTTTTAGAACCCGACCCCATCTCGTTAAAAACACCCC
>NW_017670473.1:513628-528568 GCF_001879085.1 Nicotiana attenuata | reverse complement strand
GTAACTCTTCCATCCAAATGTTCCCCCCCCCCCCCCCCTATAACTATTTTGCCCTAAAATTCTTGAAGATTGTCAATTGAAATCACTAGGTCTTCAGTTTTAAGAGGTAAGAACTGTACCCTCATCTATAATTTCGAAATTTCTATTAAAATAGGTAATTAGCAAGTGGGTACATGGGTATAAGGGCTAGTAATCTTGCATGCACAATAGATAATGGAGTATTGGGAGGTTGTGAATTAAAAAGATAGCACTTGGGGTATAAAATAATAGAAATCTCTCACTAAAGGGTCCTAGAATCACTGTGCACATTTAGTGCTTGGTCATATGCTCAAATAAACTAGAATCCCAATCATGTCTCTAATTCTTGGTTCAGTTTGCAATTCTTATAAAATAGATTGAAGTGCTAAGAGTCCCGGAATTTATTATAAACATTTAAGGAAAGCTCCATTGAGGTATGTATGGCTAAAACCCCGTCTTTTAGAAATTGAGCTTCATTGGTGCTTGTATAAATGCGGTAAGACTAAAGCTTGGGTTCTTGTATTGATTGTTATTACACATGAATTGGTGTTGCAACCTTGTATGCGTGAAAGATGTGTCTCAACATGATCAATGTGTTATCTTGATAGCTTAAAAAGGGGCAAAGAATATGAGTCATGTATTGAAGTGCTTAGACCTTAAATTAAGATTGAAGTTGCGTATGTTGTGCCATCTATGTGAAGTCTCATCTATTTCCCTAAATTACTCATGTGTGCACCTATTTCCCTAAATTACAAATCTAGTATTGAAATTGGGAATGATGTGAGATGTGGCCTAGTGCAAAATATATGACGTGATAGTTGTGGCCCTAAGTGCCTATGAATTGATTTATGGGAAACAAAGATTGAAATGAGATGATTGATGGAAAAGGGAAACGCCTTGGTAAGGCGGCCTAGCCGATCGGGCCGAGATCGGACGCCATGCTACGCACATGGTGGTAATGTGTTTGTGATTGAAGTGAACGTCTCCAATGAGGCGACCTAGAAGTCGATCGGGTCGAGATCGGACTCCACTTAAGTTAGCGGTGGTAATGTGAACAATGATGACAGTATGAAATGCCCAAAATGAAAGCTATGGAAACACGATGTGAAAATTGTATGATTCTTTTATTTGAGAATGTTGTGGCCATTTAAAGTTCCCTTTGAGTTATACTTGTGATTGCCTTATTTTTGTATGAATGTTCTTTCTAACTAGATGGTGTTTAGTTATACATACTAGTACTATTCCATGGTACTAACGTCTCTTTTGCCGGGGGCGCTACATTTTTAAATGAATGTAGGTGGCTCCATAGCGGATAGTGCCGATCGCGCGTAGCGGAGTGTTCTCCTTTCAAAGTCTTGGTGAGCCCCCTTTCTCCTTCAAGGGGTTATGTTGTACACCTTTTGTTATAGATATCCACTTTTGAGGTATAGCCGGGGCCTTGTTGCCGGCGTTGTTATCATTGTCTTTTGTATCCTTAGAGGCTCCGTAGACATTTGTGTGTGGGTTATGTACGGGTATTGGATAGATCAATGAACCATGTTGTAACTTTGTACTCTTGCTTTCTTCTAAACTATAACTGTATGAAATCTTGGAAGCCTAACTACGGTTTTAGGTTGTGTTATAAAATAAGCTATCAATGTTGAATGTACAACCCCTTTTTTGTCTATTTAAACGGAATCGGATTCCTTAATCACTTTGAGTTGGGTAGAAAGTGTTTGATAAGGCTTGCTCAGTGGGGTTCACTTGATTGAGCGCCGTTCACAACTCCTAAGGTTGGGGGCGTGACAAAAATAAAGCCCATATAAAGGGTCGTACCGATCCAATGTGTAAGAGCAACTGCCGACAACCCGTATAAAGGGTCATACTGATCCAATGCGTAAGAGCCACTGCCGCCAGCCTATATAAAGGGTCGTACCGACCCGATGCATAAGAGCCACTGCCGCCAATTCGTATAAGAGGTCGCACCAACCTAACGCGTAAGAGCCTAAGGGCCAGCTTGAAATTCACAAACTTGAGGGCTAATGAGCTCGAGTAGAAATTTGACTCGGAGACTGAGCCCGAAACAGTTAACTAAAAATGCCTAAGGGCACATATGTGAGAGCCACTATCACCAGCTTAAGTCAAAAGGTCATGCCGACCGAACGCGCAAAGGCCTACGGGCCAGCCTAACGAGCTTCATGTCCGAATTATATACCTAAGGGTCATTACTCAAAGTCCAGTTCACCTGGCCAATCATCAAATGACATATAAATTCAAAACGAAGAAGACATGCATAAGCAGAGGAAAATGCATGAAAGATGAAACCAAAAGGTTTTCTTTTATACGCATACGCGAAAAAATACGAAATCTACTTTGGCAAACTCTCTCTGAAAGCCCTATACAAAGAATCAAAAAGGAAAAGCCTAATCTACTTCCCCCTCGGGTAATGTAGACCGACGACCCCCTCAGAAAGTACATTTTAGACAGCTTCTACCATAACCTCCGGGTTTCCAATGGTCTCCTCCCCTTCAGGGACTTCGCCTCCATCTTCATCACCTCCCGAGTCACTGCTCCACTCGTTTTCGGAAGGGAGCAGGGCCGCAGCTTCATCTTCTAGGGTCTTCACCCTATCAATTTTGGCGATTAAATCAACGCCCCCGGCATGTATATCCTCGAGGGCCTGTCTCCGAGATTCTCATCGGGCATGCTCCACTGCTCGGGTGAAGCGCAGCTCAGCCTCTTCGGATACCCTCCGGGCCTGAGCATTTGCAGTAGTGGCATCCTCCTTATGCGAGGTCACGAGCCTCGGCCTCGTCCTTAACCTCGGATAGTGTAGTAACCAACTCAGTATGGAGATCCTTATACTTACTTATCTCGACCCTCGCATCTTCGAGGCAACGCTCGGTCAAAACCACCTCTCCCCGGAGGACATCTCTCTAAGAGGTTACCTCACTCAAATGCCGCTTAAGTTCGAGAATTTTGGAGTCCCTGGCTCGGAGTTCTTTCCCATGAGGACATCTTTCTCCTTAAGCTGCAAAAATCGACCCAAAAATGTCAAAACACTAAAGTCAATTAGACTTGTAGACAAAAAACAAACGGGAGCTATGTAACCTGTTCAGTAAGACGATCCTTCTCCCGGGACGCCGCCTCCAAGAAATCCCGGAGGTCACGAAGTTTTTCCTTCCTCCTGGTAGAAAGAGCCCTGAGCTCATCAGCTTTCGAGGTAAGCTTCTTATGTTTGCCCTCGTGACGAGTCAGCTCGGTTACAAAATTGGCAAACATTTGATTATAAAGCACCTTGGCCTGGAACCACGAAAGGAATAAGGTTAGCAGGGCAAAGGTCGGGGCACCAAGCAGAATTTACTAATATGTTACCTGCTCGCATAGCCTATCAATCTCATTAAAAATAAGCGAAAGGTCTGGCTCAGGCTTTTCCTCAGGTGCAGCAGAAGAATTTTCAAACATATCTGTATCGTCAACGGACATCCCCACGTCGAGAGACTCTGTGTTGGGGGCGCCTTGCATCTCCTTCTGAGGGAAAGCCAATCCCGAAGGGGAATCACTCATTCAACATCCTTGGCTAATCGATCGGGGTTGTCCTTTGTTTCTGAGGAACTTCGAGGTTGGGCTCCCCCGGATCGCCTACCAAGCGCACCTCGGCTCGAGGAAAATTTTGGCCGTCAGTCGGCTCGGCAGTACCGCCCGGTATACCTTTGTAGGCCTCTTCAGCCCGAGGCGGGGAGACAATGGAACCAAGCCACGATTCGGAAGCCGCCAACTCAACAGTATGCGAAGCAGTCAGATCCTCTCCCCCTTCGGGTGCTGTCAAGGGATCATCTTTCTTCGCGCCTCCGGCTCGGGGGCTCCCTGACAATTCTGGAACTAAAGCTATTGAATCATCCTCAGGACCTTCCATTGTGGTTTTCTTGGACTCCAGAGGACGAGTCGACGACCTCCTCGTTTTTTCCTCTTTTCGCCGGGATTTGAGGCGCCCGCTCCACCGGGCAGAGTCTGTCTCATCAAGAAGACCTCCCCCATACCTGCCCAAATACTAAACAAGCATGAGGAATGAGAATGCAATCAGCAAAAACTTTTGTAAGATTGAAGCTACAGCAGAAAATAAAGTCCCACCGTTATCCTTGGCTTCCCATCGAGCCCTGGATAAATCGCGCCACACGCGCTCAACATATGAACAGATCGATTCCAGTTTAGCCACCCATCCTAAAAGATCCTTCTCTGCATCAGGGTACAACGCGACAACTGTACCAGCGGAGGAAGTCAATTCATGAGGAAATGCATACGAAGGAAAGAAACGGGCAGTTAATTAAGTATGTTTACTTACGCTTCATGTTCCATCCTTCGGGGAACGGAATCCTCTCTATATGGATCATGTCCGAAGTCCTAACTCAAACAAAGCGGCTCATCTACCCCCCCCCCCCCCCGCGTTCCTAACCTCGTCGGTACAGGCAAAGAAGGCCCTCGAGGCCCGGTGGCAGAGCTTAATCAGGCCCCCACGGGAAAGTCGGGGACTGTACATTCTGATCAAATGGTCAAGGGTGAAAGACATCCCCTTAATCATATTCGTGTAATACCTGGTCATGTAAACGATATGCTAGAATGACGGGTGAATTTGGCTGAGAGTCACTTGGTATTGTTCGCAGAAATCGAGAATCACGGGGTCTATCGAAGGCATGGATGGCACCGCCGGACCAAGGGTAAATGGATAAGTATATATACACTGAGGAAGTCGGCCTTATACGTCGTTACATCCTCCCCCCGAGAGGGAACCTCCACTAACACCGCATCTCCCCAGCGGCAATCGACTTTTACCCTCTCGATGTCCGTTATTAAACTGATGTATCGAGACGCGGGTTCACATCGCCCCGCCTTCAAAGAAGGTCTTTCGACCTTAAAATCAGAGGTCGTCTCAAAAGCCTCTGGAATGTATTCTCCAGCCCTAGGAGATGTTGCTGCTTTACCCTCAGAAGAGAGCGTGGAAGAGGAGGGCACATCTTCCTGAGGGACAGAGGTTGAAGCGTTCGCCATTGTTTCCAAAAGTTACAAAAAATAAACAAAAAATCGCACTTCAGGAGAACACGAGAGGAAGGTGAGAAGAAAGAAAAACTCTGCTGAGAACCTGATGAGGCAGTAGAAAAGAAGGGACGAAGAAATGAGTATTTATAGAAGCCTAACATGTGCGGTTGGAACAGACCAAAAGGCAGCCAACCACTATAATTAATTCAAAGGCTTTGAGGACTGTGTGGACGCGACCTTTAGAAGCCCAGTTTGTTACATCAGTCACTTGCCAGGGCGCAGCTACTTGCTTCGATAGAAGCACCGGAGGGGCAAGATCTTGAGGTCGTTTCTCTTTGTTTTACTCTAAGAAACGCGGGGACTATCTGTATGCGGCTAAATTTGATAGACCAATTTCACGGTTTGCGAGGCACTACACAATTCCATCTCGAAGTGCCCGAAGAATAGCTCGGGGTTTGGAGCCTTCGAAGGATCTTCACGCCCGGTGTCGAGGCGGAACAAGCCGGTGGTTATCAAAAATAAGCGGGAAGTTCCCTAGGAGCGGTATTTTTTTGACAATGCCTGCACTGATAGTTGTATACAGTAAAAATTAGTGGTCCAATTTTGTGATCATTAAGGCGCCTCGTAAAGACCGCCCCTAGAAGGCTCAAAGCTCAGCTCGGGGTTTCGACCCCGTGTTTCCTTAGTGATCGACTTTGAGGCAGTATTCATAATGATCGACCTTGAGGCAGTGTAAACCAACGGCTACGACGCACTAGCGAGAAGTTTCCAAGGCATATGATCAAAGCTGACAAAACCTGCAAGGGAAACACTAGTCTGTGCCAGACTAGTGACTAGATGTGCCAGCTATTTTTCTTTATAATAATTACTCATGTACTATGTTGGGAGTTCCCTCCATATATAAAGGGGATCCTGGTCATTTTGTAAAGGGATCTGATACGCAATATTGAATATATAAGATCATTCTCTCTGCTCTCTAACTCAACTTTTTCTCTTGATTTCACTGCTTACATTTATTGTCTATATTCGTAGTGTTCTATTTATTGTTCTTCATTTATTGATCATTATTAGCCATAAAAGGCTTCCATCAAGGCTGTCCTAACTGTTAATCCTCCATCGACTGCCCTTGGCAGTGCATCCGACTCGACCTCGAGGCCCCGAATACACAAGCTCGAGGCCCCCGATTATCCGCCATTCAGTTCGATTATTACATTATCTACGATCTATCATCTTAATTTCTAATCCTTCACCTAGCATCTATTGCCAAACAACTAGCATAAAAATAAATCACATATTTTTAGAACCACAAAATCAAATCTAATTGTTATTAACATTTTGAAGCTAAACATGAAGCTAGCAAGTATCAAGGTTCATGAAGAACCATTCAAGATTCAAGATTAAGCTTCAGGAGACTTATAGATAGGAAACTTGTAACTCATAGCTGATAGGTTTGTTTAGTTCTTTTAGGTTTTGATTCTGCTGTAATAACAGGACCACAGACCGGAGCCTCGACGGAACCTCACTCAGCTCTCCAACTCATCGTTCCGTCATTCTCCTTGAACTACACGCGACCTGATTCCCTTATAACCCGGGATATGTAGGCTGTCCAAAACCAGGACTCGGTTGCGCCTTTTTCTTTCATTTTCTTCCTCTTTTGAATAACGATATGGTCAAAAATTAGTCACACGGCTCACTTTGTCTTTGCCTAAAAACTCTTCATGTTTCCAAGCAAAGAGGGGCAGCTGTGAGCACCTAATTTTTTACTATATTTAAATTTTTCATCACTTAGTTTGTAAATATCTTTAAATTTAATCTAGATATTTTAAATTTTGTTTTACCTTTTTATAGGTTTTACTATTAAAAAAAATAAATTAAAATGACAAAAAAATACGTCCTCTTTTAATTTTAGAAAGATTAGTGATTTCGCAAATATTCCGTAGTAGCATTTGTAAATTTGCTAATCTAAAAAATAGTTTAGCTAATATTTTTTATCTTTGTATTTATCTTTATTTGTCTTCAAAAAGGAAAGAAATTGAAAAATAAAATAAAAAACAATAGCCAATCAGAAATGAGCAAGTCGTAAAGATTTTCTTTGTAACAAACTCTACACCTGCCCTCACGTCACTAGGAAATACTCAGCATCTTTCTTCCTAATTTCTACTATATAAAGATACACACACTCAAAAAAAAGAGGATGCAAAAATCACAGAGAAACCTAGCTGGTCTAAGAGAAAAAGAGCACCTGAAAACAAAGAAAAGCTAGCGGCGCCGCAACACCCTCGTCACCTTCTGCCCGTATTCTTCTTCTTGGTGTAGATGTTTTACGTCCAAAACAAAACGAGAAGGGAAATAAAAAAATCAACAGTCGTGGCTTATTTGCTTCCTCCAAAACATCATCCAAATACCATTTTCTTTTCTCCATTTTCTGGCCATATAAAAGCTCAAAAACCCAGCTCCCTACCCCCAAAATCCACCACTATAAACAACCATTACAACAGCCTTTCTTCACCTGAAATAGGGCCCTAAAAACACCCATCTGTTGGACACATGCCCATGTTGTCCAGCCAAAGGTCCAATGGCCTAATCCTATTCTCTTTTAGTTTCCATTCTTATTTGGAATTGGATTCGATTTATTCCTATTTTGAGTGGGTTATGGCTTTAAGAGAAATCACCACTCATGATCTATAAATAGGACAGCCTTGGAGAATGATTCTATGCTCATTGATACAAGTCTTTGAAATACTTAAGCACATAAGAGTGGTTTTTGAGAGAGCTTTCATCAAGACAGAAGAGAGAAGAAAAGTATTTGTTTTGCTGCAGATTTTTATTCCAACCATCCAAATTCAAATCATGTTTTCCGATTCGTTAACCGTTGGATCGGGCGGAAATTTTGACTGAGTGTTCGTAACATCTTGGTCTTGGATTTGAACGGTGGAGATCGGATTTGGTGGCTCGTAGCATCTGATTTCGAGCCTCGAACAGAAGCTTCATTTTTGTGGATTATTCTCTTTCTTCAATTGATTAGTTGTTGCTCTTGTTGCTATTATTGCTCCGTGTTTGGCCCTTGTTGTGTAGCCAATTTGGAGAACTTTTGTAACCCTCTTATTGTTATAGTGAAGCTTTTTGAATCTTTGTGTTCCCGTGGTTTTTACCTTCGATTTGAAGGGTTTTCCACGTTAAAATTTGGTGTTCTTTATCTTCTTTATTTTTTGGTTTGCCTCTTCCTCAACATAACAGTGGTATTAGAGCCTTGGTTATTTATCCGGGTTGTTACGGAATGAAGGCGAATATGAGCAAGATGGTATGTTTAAATGGGAGAAATTATAATATTTGGAGAAGCAAGATGAAAGACTTGTTATTCGTGAAGAAGATGCATCTACCCGTTTTTTTAGCTCATAAACCCGAGAGTATATCCGATGAAGATTGGGATTTCGAGCACCAACAAGTATATGGATATATACATGACAATGGGTTGAAGATAATGTTCGCAACCATATTGTGAACGAGATACATGCGAGATCATTATGGGAAAAGTTAGAGACTCTTTATGCTTCAAAAACCGGGAACAACAAATTATTTCTGCTAAAGCAATTGATGACCTTTAAATACAAGTAAGGCAGCCCTATCCTTGATCACATAAATGATTTTCAGGGCGTCCTTGATCAGCTATCTGGAATGGGGGTTAATTTTGATGATGAGATACAAGGACTTTGGCTTCTTAATACTCTGCCAGACTCTTGGGAAACTCTTCGTGTTTCTTTGACAAATTCAGCTCCTGGAGGTAAGGTGACCATGGAATATGCCAAGAGTGGTGTGTTGAACGAGGAAGTAAGGAGAAAATCTCAGGGTTCGTCCTCACAAGCAGATATCTTGGTTACAGAAGACCGGGGCAGAGATAGAGCAAGAGGCTACACGGAATAGAGGTAAAAAGTAGAAGTAAGTCAAGGTCCAAATACTATAATATTACATGCAACCACTGTGGCAAGAAAGGATACATCAAAAGGTTTTGCCGCAAGTTGAATCAAGACACTAGAGAAGGAAAGAAAGTTGAAAATAACGAGAACAATGTTGCTGCTATTGTTCGAGATGACCTTCTTTTTGCTTATGATGAAAACGTCATCAATTTGGTATCCCATGAGACTAGCTGGATAGTAGATTCTGGAGCTACCTCACATGTCACACCAAGAAAAGATTTTTTCTCATCTTATACTGTTGTTGATTCTGGAGTGTTAAAGATGGGCAATGCCAGTGAAGTTAAGGTGTTTGGTGTTGGCACAGTTTGTTTGAAAACTAACAATGGTTCAACGTTAGTTCTTCAAGATGTCAAGCATGCTCCAGACTTTCCTTTCAATTTGATCTCCGCAGGAAGATTAGACGATGAAGGTTACCATAATGCCCTCTTTAATGGCCAATGGAAGCTCACTAAGGGCTCGTCAGTAGTGGCTCAGGGAGTCAAGTCTGGTTATTTATATGTGACACAGGGCTCTATTCTTAATGACTTAATAAATATGGTGGAAGGTGATACTTTATCAGAATTGTGGCACAGAAGATTGAGTCATATGAGCGATAGGGGGATTACGTGTTTGGTTAAGAAAAGTTTGCTTTCTGGATTGAAACAAGCAAAGCTGAAAAGGTGTATCCATTGTTTAGCTGGCAAACAGAAAAGGGTTTCCTTTCATAGTCATCCTCCCTCAAGAAAGCCCGATTTATTGGAGCTAGTACACTCTGATTTGTGTGGTCCTTTTAAAGTAAAGTCAAAAGGTGGTGCACTTTACTTTGTGACCTTTATTGATGATCATTCTCGTAAGCTCTGGGTGTATCCTTTGAAATCTAAAGATCAAGCACTTGGCATGTTTAAGGAATTTCAGGCCTTAGCTGAGAGACAGACGGGGAAGAAATTAAAATGTATTCGCACTGACAATGGTGGTGAATATTGTGGTCCCTTTGATAACTATTGCAAGGAACAAGGAATTCGTCATCAGAAAACTCCGCCCAAGACGCCTCAATTGAACGGTTTGGCAGAGAGGATGAATAGAACTCTAGTTGAGAGAGTTAGATGCTTACTTTCAGAGGCTAAACTTCCAAATACATTTTGGGCGGAAGCACTTAACATTGTTGTCTATGTTATCAATTTGTCTCCTGTTGTTGCTTTGGATGGTGATGTCCCAGACAGAGTTTGGTTTGCCAAAGATGTTTCTTATGATCACCTGAGAGTTTTTGGGTGTAAAGCTTGTGTGCATATTCCTAAAGATGAGAGATCAAAACTGGATGTCAAAACTAAGCAGTGCATCTTTATCGGTTATGGTCAAGATGAGTTGCGGTATCGTTTTTATGATCCAGTTGACAATAAACTTATTAGAAGTCGTGATGCAATATTCTTTGAAGACCAAACTATTGAAGATATTGACAAAGCTGAGAAGATAGATTCTCAGAGTAATGAGAGCTTAGTTGATATTGATCCAGTTTCAATTGCTAAGGCACCTATTGCACATAAAGGAACCCAAGACAACGATGGAGATAGTGATCAAGATCAAAATGATCATCATGGTATAGATGTTATGGATTCTCCAGTTTATGAAGTTGTGGTTGATCAGCAATCAATTCCTGCACAGGTAACTACTTCGAATGCTCCTGAAACCTCTCTTAGAAGATCTACAAGGGAGAAGCAAAAATCCATGCGTTATCCTCCTGATGAGCATGTACTTTTGACTGACATGGGAGAACCTGAGAATTATGATGAAGCCATGCAAGATAATCACAAAGATCATTGGATGGAAGCGATGGAAGATGAGATAAAGTCAGTCCATGAGAATGGCACATATGAGTTAGTGAAATTGTCGAAAGGTAAGAGAGCTTTATCTAACAAATGGATATTCAGAATAAAGCAAGATAACCATACCTCTGCGCCTAGATACAAGGCGAGGTTAGTTGTTAAAGGTTTTGGCCAGAAGAAGGGAGTTGACTTTGATGAAAGTTTCTCTCCTGTTGTGAAGATGTCTTCTATTGGTGTGGTTCTAGGCTTAGCCGCAAGTCTAGATTTAGAGGTTGAGCAGATGGATGTCAAGACTGTTTTTCTTCATAGTGATTCAGATGAGGAGATTTATATGGAGCAGCCTGAGGACTTAGTAGTTAATCTTGCAAATAAGCATGCGCTTTGCAGAAAATTGGCAGGCATGAAGCCTGTCAATAGTTCCTCTACTTGAAGACACATTTGGCCCCTTGGCTGGAGGGGGAGTTTGTTGGGCACATGCCCATGTTGTCCAGCCAAAGGCCCAATGGCCTAATCCTATTCTCTTTTGGTTTCCGTTCCTATTTGGAATTGGATTCGATTTATTCATATTTTGAGTGGGTTTTGGCTTTAAGAGAAAGCACCATTCATGATCTATAAATAGGACAACCTTGGAGAATTATTCTATGCTCATTGATACAAGTCATTGAAAGACTTAAACACATAAGAGTGGTTTTTGAGAGAGCTTTCATCAAGAGAGAAGAGAGAAGAAAAGTATTTGTTTTGCTGCAGATTTTTATTCCGACCAGCCAACTTCAAATCACGTTTTTCCGATTCGTTAACCGTTGGATCGGGCTGAAATTTTTACTGAGTGTTCGTAACATCTTGGTCTTAGATTTGAATGGTGGAGATCGGATNTAAAATGAGGAAGAAGAAGAAGAAAGGCGGGTAAATAGTTTGGGGAGCATGGGTAGGAGTAGTGAATATTTTGGGTCTGGGCATTAAGTAAAAATTGCACGGGGCGCCCTATTTGGTTGCCCCCATTTAACCTATACCCATTTTTTAAAATTTTTTTTAACAACTTCAGCCCCCTTTCTCCTCCTCAAAGTTTTATCTTTTCTTTTTTTAGAAGTAAGGTTCATCCCTATCTGCTTCTTCTTATTTCTCCGGTGAGTCCTATAAATTTTCAATCATTTCTTCCTTTTCGCCGACACCCTCAGCTGTAAAGGTTCTATCTTGGTTTTGCAACTTGAATCTTATGCACCTTGTGGTTGAAAATGAATTGAGTGGGAAGAGAATAGGAATATCAACTGTTAGCACTAACAAAAATGAACTCTTGTTGTGCAGAATCTATTGGAATGAGGACCGGAGATGATTCTGAGCCACTGGTGTGAAACGGTTCTATGTTGTTGGACTGCTTGAGATAAGTATATAAAGAAAAGGAGTTTCAAAGCTGCCTGTCGTACTTCAGCAAATAGCAGCAAATAAAATTAAAGCCACAGCTTTAAGTTACTTCGTGTGGGTACAACATGCCCCCTAGAGTGTTGGGCACATGCCCATGTTGTCCAGCCAAAGGCCCAATGGCCTAATCCTATTCTCTTTTGGTTTCCAATCCTATTTGGAATTGGATTCGGTTTATTCCTATTTTGAGTGGGTTTGGGCTTTAAGAGAAAGCACCACTCATGATCTATAAATAGGACAACCTTGGAGAATTATTCTATGCTCATTGATACAAGTCTTTGAAAGACTTAAGCACATAAGAGTGGGTTTTGATAGAGCTTTCATCAAGAGAGAAGAGAGGAAAAAGTATTTGTTTTGCTGCAGATTTTTATTCCGACCAGCCAACTTCAAATCATGTTTTCCGATTCGTTAACCGTTGGATCGGGCTGAAATTTTGACTGAGTGTTCGTAACATCTTGGTCTTGGATTTGAATGGTGGAGATCGGATTTGGTGGCTCATAGCATCTGATTTCGAGCCACGAACAGCAGCTTCGTTTTGTGGATTATACTCTTTCTTCAATTGATTAGTTGTTGCTCTTGTTGCTATTGTTGCTCCCTGTTTGGCCCTTGTTGTGTAGCCAATTTGGAGAACTTTTGTAACCCTCTTATTGTTATAGTGGAGCTTTTTGGATCTTTGTGATCCCGTAGTTTTTACCTTCGATTTGAAGGGTTTTCCACGTTAAAATTTGATGTTCTTTATCTTCTTTATTTTCGAGTTTGCCTCTTCCTCAACATAACACCATCAACAACCTTGAAATCTGCCCGAAAATATCTCCTAAACCCAGCTCAAATCAAAACCAAAAACCAGCTTGAAACAGTCCCAACGCACCTCTTAAATGCAGCTCAAAAATGCTGCCAGACACAGCTGCTAACAGCGACAACAACAACCCCGAAAATCAGTTCCAAACCAGCCCTAAACTGTCCTAAAATCACCTGAAACGTTCAATCCGTCAAGGTCGCCGAGATCGGGTTTGAGTTTTCTGTCAAGATTCCTATCGTGGGTCGCACCTTGATCCAATTCTTGTCACCATTTTCGCCGCTGATTTTAGCCATTGCTGTGTAAGCTTGTTTGGATTGTTCTTTAAATATTGGGAAGCTTCATAAGGTCCGTTTCTTTTTCTTTCTTTAAATGATGCTTTACTGTTGTTTTCCAATCATATCTTTTGAGTTGTAGTTCCTTATTGGCTTTATTTAGTATGAATTTTAA
The DNA here is from genome assembly GCF_001879085.1 of Nicotiana attenuata. Taxonomy (NCBI): domain Eukaryota; kingdom Viridiplantae; phylum Streptophyta; class Magnoliopsida; order Solanales; family Solanaceae; genus Nicotiana; species Nicotiana attenuata. The sequence goes on along the minus strand of NW_017670473.1, from coordinate 515,102 downwards.
TCATAATGCTCTGTGTTTAGTCGGCTTCGATGATTAGTTGGCGTTTTAATTCTCATGATCAGTTGGTTTGATTGTTGAACATTTGAGATAGATGTGTATTTCTAGTCTTCTGAATTTTGAAATCATGTGTAGTAGGGTGTTATTTCATTTGCTAAATTTGAGGTAAAATATTAGAATATATATAAGGAAAAATGGCCATGTCAAAGTACTCTGTAAATCGTTTGCTTTTGAAAAATTGTTATCTGATTAAGCATCTGACTTTGGCGTAAATCATTACTAGTTCAAAGTAGTCCAATCCACAAAAGTTCAACTTCTCTGGTTTTGTAATATGCTACAATAACTTTGGCCTAGGAGTCTTAAAATTGGAAAAGCTCATTAAAGGTTCATTTCCTTCTCTTAATGCATTTCTTGCTCATGAATGGATTAGTATCATGTTTTTCTTCCGTTAATTAGTAGATCTTTAATTGTTCTGTTTCATTGAATATTGGGGTTGTTTCTTTCTTGGCAAGGAATAAGAATAGGCCATGAGTGGTGTTAAGTGAGAAAAATGTATAACTCTTAAGCCTCACAATAATCTCAAATTAGAATAGGAAATAAATCACAAACATTGTAGCTTACTTTAGGCGCGATTAATAATGAATTATCGTGACTATGGGTACGGTTCCCGTGGCATAGTCACGATACATAAATCCAAATTCGAGTGCATGTTTCATGCGACTCGACCACAACTTCGAAAATAATAATAAAGTAAACATGTTGTAGAGCGTGGGTACGGTTCCCGTGATGCGATTCGCAATGTGTACGAAAACAAACGAGTGCGCGACATCGCGACTTATTCAAACAAATTCCATAAATGCTAAAAAAGGTTAAATAAAAGCGGTTTAAAAGTAAAAGTGCACAATATGTTTAAAATACGTAATAAATTAGATAATTAGGCCAATTAATAATAGTTGAGTGACCGCCTTAAAATCACAGAACTCGGGAGTACCTCACACCTTCTCCCGGGTTAACAGAATTCCTTAGCCGGTCTTCTGTGTTCGCAGACCATAAATAAGAGTCAAATTTCCTCGATTTGGAATTTAAAATAAATCGGTGACTTGGGACACCATAAATTATCCCAAGTGGCGACTCTGAATTAAATAAATAATCTCATTTCCATTAATGTCACTTTAATTGGAAAAACTCCCTATCTCTTCGGGAAAAAGGAGGTGTGACAGTGCAAATGTTCAATGGAAGGGTTGTAAGCTCCATTTCGACCTCGAGCTGAGTCAGGCCCAGTGTCCTTATTGATCATAAAGATTACGAGTCGGTCGGGCCCTTTCCTTGACATTGTATCACTTGTTCAGTTTTAGGTATTTATAAAGGCTTCATATACTGTTTTGGTGTGTTTACTCGCATTCAGTTCCACATCTATTTCATGTCTTAGGACAATGGACACAGTGATATATATATATATATATATATATATATATAT
>NW_017670473.1:500770-513622 GCF_001879085.1 Nicotiana attenuata | reverse complement strand
ATATATATATAAGACTTTTATATTTTGCATTTGCCTTTCATGTTAAGGCATGTAATCTGTTTCAGGTGCATGTTAGTTGCATATAGAGCATAGTCCACCCCATTCAGACTTAAGGTGTGACACATTCTTTCCATCAATACTTAGTTTGATAATTTATGTTCTTATAATCTATTTCTATGGCAATATTTTGGCTGATATTGTAGCAACAATTTTTTGAGATAATAGGCAAACCTTGGATGGAGTCGCATCCTTATGGTCTATATTTCATGAATATAACTTTTCCATCCCATATGCTCAAGTATTAATCATGAGCTTTCATGGAAAAGTGTACCTTGAAAAACAGCAGAAGTTTACGCCCATTTGGTAAAATTCTGGGACATTAAGTTGACCTATCAGAAGAAATGGGAACTAATGGACGAAATTCTACTTTCAACAGAATATTTCTACTTATACAATAAATCTTCATTACGTTATTAGAGTGAATAAAAAGATTAGGCTTGGGCCTAATTTGTGCAATATAACGGAAGGGATTAGGCTTAACAATTATACTATGATTGACCAGTAATTTCTTTCCAACAATAGAGACCTAAATAAAAATCTTCAACAAGTCTCCATATATACATCCTCTTCTTACGCTATTTCTTGGCAGTATGTGTTTCAAGCTCTATGTGAAAGTTATTCATGAGCTCTTGATACTTGGTGGCTGATAATTTTGGAGTTCTCTGGAGATTAGTATAGTTGACATAGTAAAGTCCAAATCTTATGCTATATCCATCTAGCCACTCAAAGTTGTCTAGAAGGGACCAAACAAAGTATCCCTTTACATCTGCACCTTTCCTGATGGCATTTGCCAATGAATTTAAGTTGCTATGCAAGTATTTCACTCTACGAACATCGTTCAAGATATCCTCTATAGAAGAACTGTTCCCAGCAAAGCCTGCAACATTGCCGGTTATGTTAGTAGTTGTATCCGCCGGTGGATCAAATTGCATCACGCTCAAGTAATTAGTTGATAAAATGTATCTCATTCTAAAGGACAAGAAAGTGTAATATTTTTCTTACCATTTTCAGTGATAAACATTGGAGTATTGTTGAATTTGTCCTTCAGATACATCACAACTTTTTCAATCCCTTGTGGGTACACAAATTGCCAGTCCACTTCCCCCTGATTCATTAAAAAAATCCTTTAACAAATTAATTTAACAGTGTAGAAAAGTGCAAGTAATAATTTGCAGAATAAGATTAAAGATAAGAATACTGATGTTATTTAAGGAAACATACAGGTTCACCAATGTAGATGCCGTCTCTTTGTGTAGTCCTAAAATAAGAACCCTCTGACCAAGAGTTTCCATGTTCACAGGCAGAATATAAGCAATCTTTGATATAGACAGCCGAATAATGATTGATGCCAATGAAATCTAGGCCATAACTCAACTTGCTCAAATCATTCATTGAAAATTCTGGAAGATTAGATCCCAAAATTTGTACCATTTCTTTAGGATATCTTCCTAGTATAATAGGGTCTAAAAACCTGCATGTGGGTAGTTAGCAAAAAATGTTCTTTTACTCTCTTTCCGATGCATAAATATCATATTGTAGAACCAAATTACTTAAATAGAAGGCTTACCAACTGTCATAGAATGATCGAGCTCTATGAGTTGCAGCTATGTCTTCTGAGGAATTACTTAACGGTTCAAACCATTCGAAACCCATAGTAATGCCAATCATTCCTCCTTGACTTTTCTGAAAAGCAGCAGAAAATAGACTATATTACTGGTATCTTTTTGGGTCTTCTAATGAACTTACAATTTCAGGGTCGACTGAAATGAAGGAATCATAAGGATAAGACCCCAAAAAGAAGAAAAGAAAGAAAGTGGGATTACTATATTATGGTGATTTAATAGATAGCATAAAGGAGGGAGTTTCCAAGGATAAATTTTTCACATCTAGTCGTCTAAATATACAATTTTCCTATTTTACTTCACCAAAAATAGTTACAGACTCATGATGATATTTTGCTTTACCTAGTCTTCCCTTTCCTTTCTATAGACAAGCCAACCTATGTTGCACGGACTCTTCAAGCTTTGGCTGCACCCGTGTCGAATACTCCAAAGATACACTACTTTTGGAGGATTCAGCACGCACCCGATATTACTTTCGAAGAGTCCGAGCAACATAAAATCCAACAGTAGCATTGCACTAGAAGAGTAATTACTATTTGAACAAGTTGCGTGCCAGATCATGCCATGTTGAGAATTGACATGATAATGGAGAAAAGGGAGAGAACCATCGAAAAAACCTGATATCTGGTGCGGTAAATGCTGACAGCATTTGCATGAGATAGGATCATATTGTGAGCTGCAATGAAGGGTTCCCTTTCTGAATCCCCAGCACTACAATTCCCAAATATACCAGAGCATCGAGTTGGAGGGCAAGTCCCATCTCTATAGCCAGCAATGGCCACAAAGTTAGCCTCATTCATCGTTACCCAGTATTTAACTCTATCTCCGAAGTATTTGAAGCATGTGTTTGCGAAATAGCTGAAATCATCCCTGAAACAAAACCCATGCAACACGAATGTAACTTGTTCATCATTTTGGATTTTGATAGAATCTACAACTAGCTTTAAGTATAAGAGGGGCCCAACTACTTATGGTAAATTAAAGTCCCGTAAGATATGGAGAATTCTTCGGACTAAATAAAATCTCAACGATGTGATTAAAGCGAGCATGAATTGTACCCAGGTACACAAGAGAGTTATGTGTTCATTGGGATGTGTGAGCGTATTTATAGTACTCCGCTAGTTAGAAGTAGTTGTCAGTGATAAAGTGTGGCAAAGAAGTTAAAAATCGAGTTAATTAATGACTCTAGTAACTCCATTGAGTTAATATATATATACCTTGGAGACCTTATAAATTACTGGAGTAATCAAATGGAATGGGATATGGAAGGCTTGTAACCAATTGTGAACCTAAATGGAGTAAGTTAGAAATTGTTATAACAAGTAGGGGTGTACATAGGTCGGGTTGGTTCGGGTTTTGCAATTACCAAACCAAAGCAATTGTGTCGGATTATTAAAACTAAAGATCAAACCAAACAAATAAAACTTGGGTTTTTCAATCTCGGTTTTTCTCGGGTTTTCGTGTTATTCGGGTTTTTTCGGGGTTTTTTTCCTGGTAAAATCTTCGTAGCACGAAGCATATGACTTGTGCTCAAAATATTTCTTTAACCCAAGTAAGATACAATTATATAAGGTATTTTTCGAAAAAATAATACAAAAATATGAGATGTGTCATGGCATTATCCTAAAATATTCAACAATAAAGACAATAGAATTATGTAATATAAATATTGCTAATTAAGAATCCACAATAAAAATAAATATAATCTAAAAGTACTACGTCATTCTAAAATAAGAAGACTAATAAGGGAGTATTAATTACATGACTAAACGCTGAAGAAAAAATAAAAATAGGTTATGTATTTTTATCTAAGTCATTGCAAAACAAAAAATAGATATTCAGTACATTGTCATTACCAGTATTGAATTGAATGTCTTTTGTTAGCATTAGTATTGACTTGATTTTGGTTTGGGCTTTTGTTAGCATTATTTAAGTTACTAATATTAATGGCTATGAAACTTATTGGAATACTCAAATGTTCTAAGTCCAACCTTGAAATAATAATACCTTAAAAGATAAAATTATAAAAAAGTTTAGGAATATTTATAAATTATTGCATCACAATAAGTATATTTATATATTAAATATATCTAAAATTTCTATATATGTAATGTCGGGTTGGTTTTGTTTCGGTTTGACTTTCTTCAGCTAAAAACAAACCAAACTAATTGTGGTCGGGTTCTTTTTTCAACACCAAACCAAATCAAACCAAACCATAGTCGGGTTTTTTTCTCGGTTTGACTAGGAATATTGGTTGGTACGATTTGTCTGTTTCCTTTGTACACCCCTAATAACAAGTATTGATATAGTTTTATACAAACTATCATGCCGGTTGATTTAATTGGACGTGCTTGACGTCATTTAAGTATTTGGAGTGCGAGGTAGATGTAAGTTGAGATGTATGTCCCTTTAAGGCATTTTTTTTTTGAAAAATACATATTTCCTAAGATATAGAAAATGTTTAGTAATGTTTATAATGTAGAATGCATGCTCTTATAAATATTTTAAGATATGTATAATGCATGTTCATGTCATGGATAGATGTTCAGTTGTTTCGCCTGATACATAGTTTAAAGCATTGGGCTCCTATAAAATTGTGTTGTGACACTTACCGTATTTGTGAACTTAGCCAACCACCATATCTGTCCTGAAGTTCTTGTGGTATGTCAAAATGTGTTAATGTGACAAACGGTTGGATCCCTGAAGCCATAGTAAATAACAAATTCGTCTGAGCCCAAAATTTAACTTCTTTTCTACATTTTGGATTATCTAAAGCATAAAACTGTTAGCAAGAGAAGCAGAATTGACCTTTCTGTAGGAGTGCATCAATGAGCTTACTGTAGAACTCAATTCCGGCCATATTAACTTCTCCAAATATCCCCTCTGAATAAAATTATAACCGACCAAAAAAAAAAGATTCTCATTGTAAAAACGGCAATTAGGAGTTTATTTGTTTAAGATGAGGAAGGGGGGCCTTGGGGTAACTGGTAAAATTGCCTACATGTGACCAAAAGGTTACGGGTTCATGCCGTGGAAACAGCCTCTTGTAGAAATGCCGGGTAAGACTGCATAGAATAGACTCTTATGGTCCTGCCCTTTCCCGGACCCGTGCATAGCAGGAGCTTAGTGTATCGGACTGCCCTTATTTGTTTAAGATGAAGGAAAGAGAGCCGTGATTGTTATAACTTACTAGGCAGAATTCTTGCCCATGAGATAGAGAAACGATAGCTATTCACACCTATATCTGCCATGAGTTTGATGTCCTCCTGTTTACATTTTAATACCAAACAGATCAGAACTCTTCCATTTCACGATTTACGCTTTTATATTATTGCTAATACACTGCATTAGTGTAAGCAGCTTTGAAATTAGCAACAAATGCACATGTTCTTATCTGCTTTCATATGATGCTGATCAGTTTTGACCCATACACTGAAACCAATGTGAATTTTAAATCCTAATTACAAAGAAGAATTTAACTTTTTTGGCCCTTTCGTGTCAACATGCATATGCAATTCTGCATGTATGCCATCTGTCCAGCACAATTAGGCTGTTCACTTTTCTTATGCATGAACAAAATTAATTTTGATCTCCTAATAAAGCCACAAATAGTTTATTGTTGTGTGAGCAGTATTTCAGAATACCATGAAAACGTTTTGAGTATTAGCAAAAACCATCTAATTAATCTCAGTGTCCCTCACTTTAAATTCATATCAACTTTTTTGACATTTCACTCACGATAAAATACAAATTGTGCAAGGTTCAAAAGTACATTGTCCCCTCACTAACACCTCTCTCAGCTATATATATTTCTTAATTCTCTCTTTTCAAAGTTCATCGTTCTTTTTTCATTCACTTTTTACCATCCCTACTGAATAGGGGTGCTTATCGGGCGGATCGGGCGGATAATATGCTTAACGGTTCGGGTTATTGGTTATCGGATTATAAATACATTAATCCACTAGCCATCCAATAGATGACGGACGGATTGGTATCAGATTAAAGATTATGGGACGATTATCGGGCGATTTATCGGCTAACAGTAATGGCAGAAGAAGTAGAGAAGAAGAACCAGACAGCAGATCTGGAAGTGATAAATTAGAAGGTGCAGTGGTGGAACTACATAGATCATTATGGGTGCTCAAGCACCCATTGTCTTTGACTAGATCTAGTAGATTTACATAGACAATTAACCAAAAACTTGAATAAGTATTGAGTGAGCTAAATATGCATTCAAATATCTGTAAAAAATAAAGAAGGCAGACTACAAATATTATGTAAAAACATAGAAATTAAAGGTAACAATGTTTTTGCAATTTTTTCTTTTCAAACAAAATGTCAATAATAAATTGAAAACTAACTAAAGGCCTCAACCGGTTTTTGAAAAAATATTTGAATACAGTAATAGTATACACTTACTTTTTGGTTGTTTTTAATTATCAAATATTAGAGAAAGATATTCATAATATAATAAAAAAGGTTCACACCGCGCGAAGCGCTGAGAAATTTACTAGTATAAACATAAATATCTTAAAGGTAGTGGGTATGGGTGTAACAGCGGCTTCTTGCCAATATAGTGAATCTGATTTAAACACATATGCAGTCAAGAAGAAGGCAGAAAATTATTCTCAGTGCAATAGTAGAAAATTTACATAATATATCGGAAGTATTTACATTTAGAATGAATGTATAGGATTTTACTACATTAAGCAATAGTTACGTGACCCTTCTTGGTAAAATTAAAGAAACCTACTTAATTCTATATTGATGCCTCTGCCTTAAACAGATTTTGTTTTTGCCTTTAAAGCATTTTCCCGTTTAAATTCTTTAATGGGAGAAGGTCCAGATTTGTCCCCTGTATTATTGTAAATAGTTTATATTTATGCTTCGTTATACTTTTCGTCTAAATTACCCCTATTATTAAAGAAGTAAATAAATTTGCCTCCACCTCTAACGGTTATTCACAGTGGCACCTAACACCTCAATTAAAATGCCATTCCAGGTTACCATCTATTGCATTTATTTACTATATTAGAAAATTCCAAAAAAGGCTGCTTCTTCCTCAATGAGTGCTTCATTTTTGCTTTAATTTTTTCGATCCAAACTAAAACATTTACCAAATGGACATATGGTAACCACGACTTTCAACATCGTCATAAACCCCAGCTAACACTTTAGCCTAAACTTCAGCGAATTAGAGTACTTAAATCTTATGTTCTAGAGCTCTCTTATAAACCCTTCAATGGCGATTTTTTTTATTTTTATTTTTTGAACACCAGTGTTATTCTTCCCATTTTAAGCTCCAATATTTGTTTTGCTACTCCATTTCTGTAAGAACCAAGCATGAAATTTCAGGTTCTTGAGTCATTTTCGAATTTCGAATTTCGAATTTTCAAGTTCGTTTTTCACTCAAATCAGTGTTTGATTCACGATTTTAAGCTCAAAACAGCAACACTTCAACAAATCAAATTGGGTTTCAAAATTTTCGGCATCAAAAAACATGGTGGATTTAAAAAATTTCACCATAAATTCTTCAAATGAGAAGAAGAATTTGATTTTTAGCTCTAATAACAACTCGAAACATTTTTTTTTTTAAGGAGAGAAAAATTAAGACATCACCATCATTGTAATCTTTGAAATTTGGTACGAAAATTCAATTGTGAGATTTAGAATTTTTGGTGTTTTGAAGTGTGGAAACTGATTGACAATGACTCATTGAGCTTGAAACAGAAATATAGCTATTGCTTGTTGAGTTTGGCTAGTTATATATCAAGAATATCATTGTTGACATATTGAAGGTCTTGAATGGAGAAGAAGACTAAATTTTATTTTTGTGAAGGTGATGTCAGCAATAGAAAGGTAAAGGAAAAGAATAGGAAAAAATTGAAAAGGGTTGGGAATGGGTGAGTGGGGCCGAAGGTAGGGGTGTTCATAAAAACCGAAAAATCGAACCAAACCAAACCGACCAAAAAAAACCGATACTTTTTGGTTTGATTTGGTTTTAGTTTTGAATTTTAAAAACCGATCAAATTTGGTTTGGTTATGGTTTTAATCAGAAAAAAATCGAAAAAATCCGAACCAAACCGACTATAGGAGTAGCTATTTCAAATTAATTATTACACCTATATATATGTATATTTTTATACAAAGTTTCAAAAATTTTATGGTGAATGTTAATAGTTTGCACTTTTAGTATAGTTCTTTACCTTTACATTCTATTATGATTGGTAGTTTTCTTTTGTTAAGTCTAAGAATCTATGTCGTGTTAAAAATAATATATTTTTAATTGAGTCCTTAAATTATTCATCACTATTTAATTCAATTATCATCAATATAACTTGGTAAATAATAGATTTCTCAAAGGGCAATTGATTTGATAGCGTTACGTTGAAATTGTGGTCGCTGGAATATGTGTTTGGTAGTGTATGTCTTATATTTAAGAAAAAACCGACAAATAACCGAAAAAACCAAAAAATCGACAAAACCCGACATAAACCGAATGGAGAAAAACCGACTTAATTGGTTTGGTTTGGTTCTAATATTTGAAAAACCGACTTACTTTGTTTGATTTGTTTTTGGAGAAAAACCGATCCAAACCGAACCATGAATACCCCTAGCCGAAGGTAAGGAAATAATTGTACGAGGAAATGAAAATATCCTGTCAAATAGTCAAATGAAATAAATTAATGGGGTCATATAGAAATAAATGAAAAGGGTTGGGAGTGGGTGAGTGGGGCCGAAGGTAAGGAAATAATTGTACGAGGAAATGAAAATATCCTGCAAATAGTCAAATGAAATAAATTAGCGGGGTCATATAGAAATAAATTAGTTGTCATATATTGGGGAATAATTAGTGCGGTCATATAGAAATAAGGGTGGTTCGGGTCATGATGGACCCGGTCAGTAGATTTTGATTGGGTCGGGTTATAAATTATTTAACATAAACAAAATAGTGGGTTCTGTCAAAGCAAGGGCATGAATGAGCAAGTATTGGAAGGCTTGGGCATATGTGTGCCAAACTAATAAGGACGTGCATATTTGTACCAATTCGCATAGTTCACTGATATATTAGGCCCTTTTCCAAATAAAAAAAGAAATAAATACTAGGCTGAATAGATTTAAGTGGCTTATTTATCTTAGAAAATATTATAAATAAATGGTGACACGAACTCTTATGTGGCATTTTAATTAAGGGGTCAGGACAAAGACGGATCCAGGATTTGAGCTTTATGGTTCCTACCGTAATTTCAGATTAATATGTAATAATAACTGGGTTCACAGATAGATATACAAATATTTTAGTTAACTTCTTAGTATAAATATATGGTCTACACAAGAATTACTGGGTTCCCGAAAACCCGTATTCTATGCTCTAGGTCGGCGCCTGTCAGGTGCCATCAGAGGCGGATTCAAAATTTAGAGGTTGCGGGTGCCACTCTTTGTGTAAACCATATATTTACCTCTAGCCACAAAGACTAAATAGAAAGAGCGGGTCGATTCGATAAGGTTTTTGTTACTCCAATTAAGTTTTAAGCCTTTTATTCACATACATAAACAAATAAGTTCGATTTTGTCTAGTTACTTTATTTTCAAGCTTAAATTTAATTTATTTATGAAAGAAAATTGCACAGAAAAAAAATTAATGAAAGAGCACCTCCAATTATAAAATTTGTTTGAAAATAGCTTAACTACTACAAATTGTTTGTTTAACTAGATTAATTTACCTTCCGGATTCTCGAGTTTATTTTTTAATCTTAATTCCCAAGTTTGTATTGCAATTCTTTGCAGAGCAAAAGCTTAAAATTTTCAATATATGAGAATCAACTCAAAAATGTCTACTACTCAAGCCATTCAATTTTTTTAAAAGTTAATAGAAGAGAGTGATATTGCTTAATTATACTCCAATATCTATATATATATAGAATAGTGTCGTGTCATCCAAAAAAGGATATACTATCTATTAACTAAAATCAATTCAAATGACTTATGGAAAGAAATTGTCTAAAGTAAGCATATTGGTAGAGAAGAAAAGGAAGGTTAATGCAAAGTTTTTTTTAAAAAAAAAAAGAAAAAAAGAAAGGAAGAAGTAGGAAAAAAAGAAAAGGGGGAAAATAGAGAGGGAGATATAGCAAATAAAAGGAAGAAATAGAGAGGTGAGAATTAGAGCTGAACAAAGGAAACAAGGAAAATGAAAAGCAGCAGGCACCAGCAGCAAGTTAATGCGTCAATATAAATTCGACCTCGGGTTCCGTAGGAATAAAAAGATTTTAAAGTCCTCGCAAACCAGTGGCACCCGATTCTCTTTTTTCACATTGGGGGTGGCAATTAATATATATTCCCTCTGTTTCAAATTAAATGAGATAATTTGACTCGGCATGGAGTTTAAGGAAAAAAAGAAAGACTTTTGAAATTTGTGGTCTTAAAAGCTTAAGGGTAGCTTTGTGGGGCCATGACTTTTGTGTGGTTATAAAAGCTTCTCATTAAGGGTAAAATGGGTAAAATGAGGAGTTTAAAGTTGAATTATTTCCAAATTTAGAAATTTGTTATTTATTTTGAAACAGACTAAAAAGAAAAGTACATCATTTAATATGAAACGAAGGGAGTATATCTTTTTGTACTAGATATAATGATATATAGCTACATTTTCAAAAATTTAGCCAGAGCGTGCGAGTGCCGTACAACCCCAACCTCTCCAGGTAGATCCGCCTCTGGGTGCCATTATGGATAACCGTTAGGGATGAGCGCAAATTTGTTTACTTCTTTAATGGTAAAACAAGCAACATATGATTCAAGAAAGAAAGGAACTATTCAATGAAGTAGGTAAGATATCTAGATAAACATCCAAGAAAATGTTAGCCTTCGGAAATGCCTAAGAAGCCAGTAATCCCTGACTAAGGGGCTGTGGGTTCTGTGTTTGCAAAGATTAATTAATTTTTGAAGCATTTTCTTTTTCTTTTTAAAAAGGCTGAGCATCAACTGGATTACCAAATAACGATGGTAGTGATCAACAGCAACATCTCCATTGCTTCCATCCTTAATATGACCTGCAACACGACCAAAATAATAAATTACATGAATTCCGTTTTTCTCTATTTGTGGGGTGTGCGGGGAGCTGGTGACTGGTGCTGCTTGATTTGGTAGCCTAAAAACACAGTAAACAGAATTCGTGTTGCAAACAAAGAAATTGGCATTTTGAACTCTCACCAGCTTCATGGGTAAAAACGTCCCAGTTGCTGAGGCCTTTCCCATCACTGAGATAAGCTCCTTCATACTGCGGAGAAAAAAATGAAGAGCGGTTAAAAACAAGAATATCGGGAAAAAGGAAAAAACAAAAGGGGAAAGAACTGTGAGAAGAACCTGGTAATATGAAGAGGCCGTTCCAAACAAGAAATTGCTTGACAGTGAAACTTGGTTTGAATTTTCTTGGAGAATAAGCTTGTCTGTTTGATGACATTACACCATGAAACCAGAAAAGAGGATACAAATTGCTAAGCGAGTATGCCAAAACACTGCAGGTTCCATGTTAGGAAGTCAAAAGTACACTGTTTTTTTCAGTAGAAATGACGAGAAGATAATTATTAATTGCTTGTACTTCACTTTTAAGGTCAGAGAGAAAAGGTAAGAAGAAAAAGCAACATCTCACATGTTTAAATAGAAATAATCTAGAGAAAATGGCCAGAAATATCTCAGCTATACTCAAGACTTAAGCTACATCCTTGTCCTATGACAATGACCAAACGACATCCCTACACTGTCCCAAAAATGAGAAATTACATCCTTCCGTTAGTTCTGTTAAGAAATAACGAGTTCAACCAGAACCACATGGCTATTCCACAGAAGCACCAGCTGACGTAGGCTTTTCTCTCATTTTCCGGGACTTTTCTCTCATTTTCTTCATCATAGGTCATGCAAAAATTAAGAGATAAATATGCTTGGTGAAAAAGTGCCGCCATAGAGATTCCAGTTCCCTCTGTAGATGAAGGCTCACTATGACCAGCAAAGAACCAGTGTATAGTCTGGTGAAGAGGGTATATAGATACCAGTTTCTGTTCTGCATGAAGGTTCACTAAATGACCAGTAAAGAATGAGTGTTCTTGTAGTCGACTGTCTGGCATCTCAACTTAATTTTCAGATAGTGTTCTTTGTTTGTTTTGAAGATGTATTAAGGAACCGTTTATTGTACTAGAACTACTATTAGATGATGTGTATGAGATTTCAAAGCAGATACGTTAGTGCTTTGAAATTAACTTTAATTTGTGTAGTATGACATATGTAGAATCAAATTGAATATGTGATTGTTGTATCAGCTTAAAATTTATTATTTTTTAATATATAAAAATGAAATGAGGAAACTATTGGACTACTAATGTTTGCCAACATTTCTATTGTAGAGGATGAGTAATAATTTCCGACATTTCTATATATGTCACGAACAAATTCAGCAGTTAAAAACTCATATTGGCGACATTTGATAAAAAGTCATAAAGAAATGTCACTTTTTAGTTGCCAACATTAATCTAAATGTCGGAAAAATAACGATATTGAAATTTTCGACATTTGATACAAGTGTAAAATAAATGTTGTTGAGTAATTTTGTGACATTTATGTGACTAAATACGATATTTATTAAATGTCGTCATATCCCTAATTTCTTGCAGTGAAATAAAAATTCAGTACATGATTAAGCTCTCAATATCAAATCAATACATTATCTGCTCATGAGTTGCATTAATCAAACATTGACATAATAATATTCTTACCAAAATTAGAAGGATATCTATAGTAAATATCCTTATTTTATTTTCAACATGTGAATTTTTTTTTTTTTTTGACAGAACAAAGGTAATATATTAAACATTACGGAGTACCATTAATTATATCATTAAGGAAACTACAAGCCTTGAGGACATTCATATTCCCCATCTCGAGCTAAATTGCAACACACTTTAGTACTAATGTTACTAACCAAATACACTTTAGTTATTACTAAACTTTACATCGTTTTATGAATTGCCAATGAGAAGCAATTAATTGTAAAAATCATCAAGTTAACTCACAGAAGGTAAGAGACGAATAATGTATCTCCTAACATGAGTTTTACCTGATCTAAATTAAAGCTGGAACAATGTAAATGAGAGCCATATAAAAATCTTCCTTATGTCTCTCCCCC
>NW_017670473.1:457403-500764 GCF_001879085.1 Nicotiana attenuata | reverse complement strand
TATATATTAAAAACTACATTACAGAGTAGTGGTTAGATGGGGGTACTGTAATCCCCCTAAAACGGACATGTTCTATTCTAGTGTATCAATATTACATGCGAAAAAGTGTCTAAGTACTTCAGTTACTAGGATGTCTGCCCAAAATACATCATTTGCAAATACCGGAGGAACTGCTAGCATGGTATTCTGATGTGATATTGACGTGCATGCGACGGTATAAGGCTAGGTGTTAATGTGCATGCGGCGGTACAAGGTGAGACTTATGTGCGTGTTGCTTGTAGAGGAACTATGTGAAGCCACGCGGCGTCATAAGGTGGGCTAAAGTGCGTGTAGCTATTTCAGAAAAAAAAATTTCAAAATCTATTTAAATGTAAGACTCACACGGCGGTATAAAGAAAGATTGTGATTGAGATTGTGAATTCTGAATATGAGGCGGTACCTCAGTTGTGATTCTTGATTTATACACGAGGGGGTACCTCGGTTGTGATTCTTATTGTACATGAGGCAGTACCTCGTTATAATCCTTGTTATTTATCGTATGTTTCAAAGAGTTTTGGTTGGAATAATTCTTGTTATTTTGTTCTTCTTTGTTCTATCAGTCATTGTCCGTACATGATCATTGTGGTTCTCCTTAATTGATTTCATTATGTTATTTCCATGCTTACGAATTCCGATATTTGTTCATGCTAGTAACTTGTTCTGTATCAATTATTTCTCTGCCTTCCATTACATATCCTTATTATATTTTCATATTGTTTATTTACATCATAGTAGGTGTCTTGACCTGGCCTCGTCACTAATCTACCGAGGTTAGGCTTAATACTTACTTGGTACCGTTGTGGTGTACTCATACAACGCTTCTGCATATTTTTCGTGCAGATCCACGCACGTCTGCTCGTATCGAACGTTAGTGATCGTCTGTTAGTTGTTTTACGAAGACTTCAAGGTATGCGTGCTCGTCGCCTGCAGGCCTCGGAGTCACCTTCCTTTATCTTTATTTGCTGTTGTATTTTCATTCAAACAGTGATGTAATAGACATTTTAGCTTACTCTATATGGATTATGACTTAGTTTCGTTGGTTTTGGGGAGTGTATTATTGAGATTCTGTTTTAGGAGATTATATCAGCTTATCAGACTTGATAATTATTTCTGTCAATTTATTGTGTAATGTTTGGCTTACCTAGTCGTAAAAATTAGGTGCCATCACGACATCCTACGGAGAAAAGATGGAATAGTGATAAGTTGGTATCAGAACTCCGAGTTCATAGGTGTTACGAGTCATATGCAGGTTTAGTAGAGTCTTACAGATCGGTACGGAGAAATCTGCACTTATCTTCGAGAGGCTATTGAACTGCTAGGAAACTTCACAACCTTGATTTCTTATGGTGGTGAGAACATGCATTACCGGATCCGACAATCAGACACCCACACCCCTACTAGAGTTGTGAGAGACCGAGGCCGGGGTAGAGGCCGATGAGGGGTATGTGGTGCAGCTAGAGCACTTGCCCGAGCTGCGACAAAGAAGCCACCAGTAGCTCCAATTGGGTGTATGTGTGGGGGGGGGGGCCAGATACTTGAGGCACCTGTTTCCACCCCTACACTTCAGGAGGCCCTCGCACAGTCCTTGAGCATGTTCGATACTCTAGCTTGGGCGGGGTTGATTCCACTTGCACCAACCATATATCAGGCTGGGGGAGGAGCTCAGACTCCCGTAGACCGTACCCCAAAGCAGTGGGGCCATATTGATCAGGTCCTAGAGGTTATTCTAGTATAGCTTGTTGGTCCGGTTCAGCCCACGTTTAAGGCAGCAACATCTGAAGAGGAGCAGATTAGACTTGAGAGGTTTAAGAACTATCACCCTCCTACTCTCAGTGGTTTGGCTTAAGAGAATGCACATGTTTTTCTAGAAGAGTATCACCTTATTCTCCGCACCATGGGTATTGTAAAAACGAGCGGGTTGCTTTCACTACTTTTCGGCTATCACGAGCAGCATATCAGTGGTGGCGAGTGTACGAGGAGGGTAGCCCAGCCAATGCATCTTCACTTACATGGACTCGGTTTTCAGAGCTATTCTTGAGAGAGTTTGTTCCTTAGACCCTTGGGGATGCATGGCGCGTGGAGTTTGAGCACCTGCGCCAACGTACTATGATAGTGTCGGAGTATGTTGTCCAATTCAGTGATTTGTCAAGACATGCACCTGCCTTGGTTTCTACAGTTAGAGATCGAGTTCGTCGATTTATCAAGCGGCTCAACTATGGTATCAGATTCAGCATGGCTCGAGCGTTGGAGACATATAACCCATATCAACAGGTGGTAGAGATTGCGCGGAGGTTGGAGGGTATGCGGGGCCGTAAGAGAGAGGACAGGAAGGCCAAGAAGCCTCGCGGTAAGGGAGGATTTAGTGGTGGCCACGCTGCGGCTACAGTCCATCATGGCAGAGGCATTGTGATCCGTCAAGTTCACTCAGCAATTCCAGTTTCTAGTAGAGCTCCGGTTATTCTGAGATCTCAGGTTGCACACTTTGCTCAGCCACTTTCTAGTGCACCTCTTGCACGGGGTGCTTTAAGCGGTAAGTCCATCCGACCAGGCCCGAGCTAGCCCCAACATCCATGCCTACTAAGAGCTTGCTTTGAGTGTGGTGATACCTGTTATGTTGTTAGACTGTCTCAGACTCAGGAGGCATGTACCTTCACAGGCTACCCATGCCCTACGGGTTCATTCAGGCCCACAGACTTCTCAGGCCATGGTTGCTGTCCCAATTGCCGCTCCACCCGCACATCCAGCTAGGGTTGGGGGACGGGCCAGGTAGAGGTTGCCCTAGAGGAGGAGGCCATTCCTGATTCTATGTTTTTCTAGGTAGGACAGATAGTTCCTTTAGACGCAGTCATTGCAGGTAAGTTTCTAGTTTGCGATAGCGATGCATCTGTCTTACTTGATCCGGGATCCACTAATTCATATGTGTCATCTTACTTTGCTTCGTAATTGGATATATCATGTTATTCTTTGAGTTCTCCTATTTATGTGTCCATGCCTGTGGGAGATTTTATTTTGTGGACCGTGTGTATCGGTCGTGTTTAGTTATTATTGGTGGTTTTGGGACCAGAGTTGATATGTTGTTGCTTAGTATTATTTACTTTAATGTTATCTTTGGCATGGAATGGTTATCTTCCTATCATACTATTCTGGATTGTCACGCCAAGAATGTGACATTGGCTATGCCAGGTTTGCCACAGTTAAAGTGGAGGGGTGCATTGGATTATGCTCCTAGTAGGGTTGTTTCATTTCTAAAGGCTCGGCGGATGGTTGAGAAAGGGTGTGATGCTTATCTAGCCTTCGTGAGAGATGTCAGTGCTAATACTCATACCGTTGAGTCTGTTTCTGTAGCGAGAGACTTCCCATATGTATTTCTAGCGGATTTTCTGCGCATGCCACCCGATAGGGATATCCATTTTGGTATTGACTTGTTGCAGGGCACTCAACCCATTTCTATTCCACCGTATCCTATGGCCCCATCGGAGTTGTAGGAGCTGAAGGAGCAGTTGAAAGAGTTGCTTGATAAGGGTTTCATTAGGCCTAGTGTGTCTCCTTGGAGTGCTCCGGTCTTGTTTGTGAAGAAGAAGGATGGTTCTATGCGCATGTGTAATGATTATCGACAGTTGAACAAGCTTATAGTGAAAAACAAGTATCCATTGCCATGCTCTGATGACTTATTTGATTAGCTACAGGGTGACAGGGTGTTCTCAAAGACTGATTTGCGGTTAGGTTATCATAAGCTAAAGATTCGGGATCCGGATATTTGGAAGACTGCCTTTAGGACTCGGTATGGTCACTACGAGTTCCTTGTGATATCATTTCGATTGACCAATGCCCCTGCAGCTTTTATGCACCTGATGAACATTGTATTCCGCCCTTATCTTGATCATTCGTCATTGTTTTTAGTGATGACATCTTGGTGTACTCCCGTAGATGGAAAGAACATGAGCATCACCTGAGTATCGTGCTCCAAACCTTGAGAGAGAAGAAGTTGTATGCAAAATTCTCACAGTGTGAATTCTAGCTTAATTTAGTGGGGTTTTTGGGTCACGTGGTGTCGCGTGAGGGGATCAAGGTATATCCAAAGAATATGAAGTTCAAATTTGATCTAGACCGTCTTCAGCTACTATGATTCGGAGTATCCTTGGTTGGGCCGGGTACTATCGTTGTTTCGTAAAGGGTTTCTCATCTATTGCTGCACCAATGACCAGATTGACCCAGAAGGGTGCTCCTTTCAGATTGTTCAAGTAGTGTGAGGCGAGAGTGTTCTAAAAGATTGATTTGCGGTCACGTTACCATTAGCTAAATATTCGAGATACGGATATTCGGAAGACTGCTTTTAAGACTCGGTATGGTCACTACGAGTTCCTTGTGATGTCATCTGGCTGACCAATACCCCAACAAGAATTATGCACCTAATAAATAGTGTATTCTAGCCTTGTCTTGATTCATTCGTCATTGTGTTTATTGACGACATCTTGGTGTACTCCCATAAACGGGAAAATCATGAGGAGCACTTGAGGATTGTGCTCCAGACCTTGAGAGAGAAGAAGATTTATGAAAAATTCGCAAAGTGTGAATTCTGGCTTGATTCGGTGGTGTTTTTTTGTCATGTGTTGTCGAGTGAGGGGATCAAGGTATATCCAAAGAATATTGAAGTTCAGAGTTGACCTAGACAGTCTTCAGCTACTAAGATTCGGAGTTTCCTTGGTTTGGTCGGGTACTATCGCTGTTTCGTAGAGGGTTTCTCATCTATTGATGAACCAATGACCAGATTGACCCACAAGGATGCTCCTTTCATATTGTTCAAGTAGTGTGAGGTGAGCTTCCAAAAGCTCAAGACTGCTTGGACTACAGTCCCAATGTTGGTGTTTCCTACGGGCTCGAGGTCTTATACTATAGACTATGATGGTCACGTCTCTGCCTTGGCACGGTGTTGTGCAAGACGATAGGGTGATTGCCTACGCATCTTGGTAGTTGATGACCCATGAGAAGAATCATCCAGTCCACGACTTGGAATTGGTAGCTATTGTTCATGCATTGAAGATCTAGCGGTATTATTTGTATGGTGTCCCTTGCGAGGTCTTTACCGACCACCGGAGTCTACAACATCTGTTCAAATAGAAAGATCTTAACTTGCGGTAGCGGAGATGGTTAGAGTTTCTTAAAGACTATGATATCACCATTCTATATCATCCCGGGAAGGCCAATGTGGTGGCCGATGCCTTGAGTCGAAAGGCAGAGAGTTTGGGTAGTTTAGCATATCTACCGGCAGCAGAGAGGCCACTAGCCATGGATGTTCAGGCCTTATCAACAAATTTTTTAGATTAGATGTTTCGGAGCCTAGTAAGTTTTTTGTCACGTGGTTTCTCGGTCTTCTCTATATGATCATAACAGAGAGCGTCACTATGATGACCCCCATTTTCTCGTCTTTAAGGACAAGATTCAAGATGGCGATACCAAGGAGTTTTCTATTGGAGATAATGGTGTGTTGCGGATATAGGGCAATTATGTGTGCCCAATATGGATGGCTGTGTGAGTTCATTCTTGAGGAGGCCCACCGTTCACGGCACTCTATTCATTCGGGATGCCGCTAAGATGAATCATGATTTGAGGCAGCACTACTGGTGGAGAAGAATGAAGAACGACATAGTGGAGTATGTATCTCGGTGCCTAAATTTTCAATAGGTGAAGTATGAGCATGAGAGGCCGGGCGATTTGCTTGAGAGACTTGAGATTTCCAAGTGGAAATAGGAGCGTGTCACAATGGTCGTTGTTGTGCTCCCACAGACCCAGAACAAATTTGACGCGGTATGGGTGATTGTGGGAAGGTTAACCAAGTCCGCTCATTTTATTCCAGTATTGACCACCTACTCTTCAGAGCAGCTGGCTCAGATTTATATTCGCGAAATTGTCCGTCTTCATGGCGTGTAGGTATTGTCACGGCCTCAATTTCCCTCTATACGATGTCGTGATGGAACCTAGTCTTTAAGAGTAGGTAAGCCTAACACTTACTGAATAAATGGCAAAATTCAATCAACAACTATTAAATATGAAACAAAAATTTCTACAGAAATCCAACAATCCCAAAACTGGTAGTACAAGTCATAAACTCTAGTGAGTTCGCTAGAAAATCTTTAAGTACAACTGTTCTGGAATAGAAATAAACTGTACACAAATAACTTCCAAAGGTGACTCCGAGTCCTGCGAACGCGACGACAGGTATACCTTGAGATCTCCACAACAATATCTGATACACTATCTAACCATCCATAGACTCCGAAGTACCTGGATCTGCACAAAAATATGCAGAACTGTAGTATGAGTACACCACCGTCGGTACCCAGT
Organism: Nicotiana attenuata; assembly: GCF_001879085.1. NCBI lineage: Eukaryota > Viridiplantae > Streptophyta > Magnoliopsida > Solanales > Solanaceae > Nicotiana > Nicotiana attenuata. Next base: position 494,383 of record NW_017670473.1, on the reverse strand, counting down.
AAATATCAAGACTAACCTCGGTGGAGTAGTGATGAGGTACAAGTCAAGACACTCACTAGACAAAGTAACTTGTGTAGTATAAAAATATAAAACTAATAATGGAAAGCAGAAATCAGTAAATGACAACAAAATCAACATGTGACATAAATAGTAAAGCAACAACAACACCCAGAAGTATCGTTGAAACCAAATAAGCAACATAGAGGACAATAAATTAATCAAGTCGTGCTAACACAAGATTCACAAAAAAATCACCCCATGATACCTCATCTCATAGTCACAAGTCACGGGTCTCAACCCACAATCATGTACTCATGACACCTCGTGCGCACATCACGAATCACAACCGCACGAACAACTCATGTGCCAATATCTCAATCCGTTCGGCATGATCACAGACTCATACACAATCCTCCCGGCGTGGTCATAGGCTCACAATCAGAATCCGCCCGGCATGATCACATGCTCAGAATAACTATCCGCCCGGGATGGTCACAGGCTCACAATCACAACCCGCCGGACATGGTCGTAGGCTCAATATCAACACGGAAACAAATAATACAAGAAAACATGGGCATGATCAATAAATGTCAAGTTTCATGCTCCTGAGCTAGTATAAGTGGCATGCTACGATGTATGCTTGTGCGAGTGTATTACTACAGCCCAATTCAACAAGTAATATTAAAGACATCGAATAGCTCATCAAAACACCAAAGCAAGTCCTGTAAGGTGTATGACATACACAAGAAAAAGCACACCATCACACGAAAATCACCAACACAGTGTCTCCAAACCATCACACAACATCCCTGACATTGCCAACTTTATCTCTCCGATAGCTACCTGTATTACTCCGAGTAATAGCTACCCCTATCACTCTGCTCTGACAATAACATTTGTTACCCTTATCTGTCCGATAGCCACTCGTGTCACTCTGTATAATAGCCACCCTTATCACTCCGCCTGGACAATAAACAATAGCCACGCTTATCACTCCGTACATTCAATAACGATGAAATGCCACCCTTAAGCTCCGCATAACAACAACTGTGAAATGCCACCCTTACACTCCGTATAACAACAATGGTGAAATGCCACCCTTATACTCCACATAAAAACAACGGTTAAATACCACCCTTATACCCCGCATAACAACAACTAAAACCACATAATAATTCACAAATCCTAACATCACAACAACACGACGTATCAACTCGTAACACAAGTGCCCATAGGCCACAACCTTTACAAAGATCCAAAAATATCAATATTTCAACAACAAATAGCCCACAGCTCAAACAAATTGTGTATAAAATCTCAATAACAACAACAAGAATGGGAAAGTAACTCAAAAAGGAATGACACCCCTTTTTTACACAATATCAATTAAAATTGATTGATTAATTTTGATAACCTCAATTTCAATTAATTGTTTAAGGATAAACTCAATAGTGAAAGTATTTTCAAGAAATGGCAAACTTCGGCTCCTAATGTATGAATTAAGCTAACAATAAAAGAGATGGAACGAACTAGTACTACATCTAAATGCGTGTGAATAACCACGCAACAAAAGGGATATCATGTACAACAACTTCAACTAAGAATAACTCCACAATAAAGGAAATCACATAGTTATAAAAGTGATAACAACCTCATATAAAGCATATGAGTGCAAACTCATCAAGTAATGAATGTGACATGTAACGACAACTTCAAATAATGCATGTGATAATAGACATGACGAATAAAAGATACAACATATGCTAACAATTCCAAATGAATACATGAAAGAAGCCTAAGAGTCTAAGCCGGCCAATTTTCATATATAAGCCCGAGTACATACTCGTCACCTCACATGCATGGCTTTGACATGTCACTAATAGCTAAAATGACCTTTTCGTGTGAAACAATCTCCAGACGACTCAAATCTAGCCAAAACAACTTAATATTATAACTAAAAGCCATAGGAAATAATTTCGGATAATAAAGCTTTGATCTTTAATGAAAACTAAAATTCAACTCCAAAGATTCAACCCCGGGCCTGCACCTCGAAACCCAACAAACTATCGAGAGGAATAGAGTGAGTAATCGCGTCTGATTGCTGTATTGTATCCTGTTCAACCAAACATGCCCTAAAGCTCACAATCTGTTAGGTAACCATGTAGATCGAAGTTACAACCCTAGATCTTTTTTAAATTGAAAAACAACAATACCAAAAATATTGTCTCTTAGCTTTTCAATTACAAGCATTACCATACAAACTAGAAGTAGAAAAGAAGCAACTGAATATGTGGAAGTGCAATCTTGGGCACGTCATACACTAGACTAGGTATATACCTAGTCCCAAATAAAGCTCTCTATGGAATCGAACCCGACTCGTGTTGGGTATTTATAATTGCCTCGACCGCCTCACAATCCCAATTAGTGGTGTGAGTTTGGGCGACATCAATTTTTGGCGCCATTGCCGGGAAGCTAAAAACGTATTTAGCTATCTATTTGATTTTGTATGTGATTTATCTTTATTTCCTTCCGAGTTACTAATCTTTTCGTGAAACAATTATAGGTGATACAATGGCTCTGAACAACAATGATCCTCTTGGAAACGTGCTATTGGGGGACCACGACCAAGTTGATGAGTTTCCTCTTGAACCTCAAGGAAATAGACGATGCCGCCTGCCTTAAGACAATATTCCCGTTCCTCCCACCTCCTCCAAGAGCGGTGGCACACTAGGTGTTGACGAATAAAGGATACGCAAGTGCCATAGTCCCGCCTTGCATTAGGGCGAGCAACTTTCAATCACAAACGTCATGCTTACACTGTTGGAACAACGGGGATTCTTCATTGGGGCTTCGAATCAAAATGCATACATGCACTCGAAAGGTTTGTTGACACTTGCTGGGGGAGCAAACAAACCAACGTCTCTGAGGATGCTTTGCGGTTTAGGCTATTCCCTTTCTCTCTGCGGGGGAAAGCCTTGGATTGGTTGGAGAGGTTGCCAAACCATTCTATCCGTACATGGGATGAATTGGCCGAGAAATTCATTTCCAAGTTCTTTTCACCCGGGCATATGGCAACTCTTAGGGATGAGATTCTAGCTTTCAAACAAGAACACAGTAAGCCTTTGAATGAGATATGGGAAAGGTACCGTACAATAGTGAAAGAGTGCCAGAACAATGATATGACAGAGGCTATGATTCAACAAATGATATGACAGAGGCTATGATTCAACAAACTTTTTATAGGGGGATCAATACTACCAATCAATGTGTGGTCAACCAACTTGATGGTGGAAATTTCATGACAATGCCGTATGCGGAAGCTTGTGAGATTCTTGATGAGATGGGGGATACTTCATTGGCATGGCAAAGTAGAGCAAACGTTCCCCAAGACAATCCAAATGTGATTCACTTATATAAGGAATTACATGATCACGGGAAAGCAATTGCCGAGTTGACCACCATAATGAATCAATTAGCCAAAGCTCAACTTCAACAAGTGCAAGGTCCCAAGCAAGTAAATGCAATGGAAGGTGTTAGTATGATGGTAAACAAGAGAAGACAAAAGGGTCCTCAAGTGCAAAACCGGGTAAAAAATTATGAGCAAAATGATAGTGAATTTTATCAAGATGGACAATACAATGAGCAAGACGAGGAAGTTAAATATGTGAACAACTTCCAAGGGCAAAGAAACAACAATTAAGGCCCAAACAAACAAAAATAGCGACCACAAGGAAATCAAGGAAATTGGAATTGAAGCATAAAGGTGGTTGGAACAATCAAAACAACCAAGGGAATTGGAACAATCAAGGCAATCAAGGAAATTGGAATTGTCAAAATAACCAAGGCGCACTACAAGAAAAAGCCTTATTTACGACAAGCTTTTAGGGACGAGTTAATAATCCCGTTGCTAATAATATATGTATTGGGATGAGATTATATTGCGGTCCTTAATGCTATATTTTATTGCGAAGGTATTAAATCTGGTCCCTAAAGAAATAGTAACTAGTCCCAAGTTATAATTGAGAGGCCTTGAGTGTGAGAGAGTGCCGCCAAATCTAATGCCAAAATATTAAAAAACTATTATTTTCTAAAAATTAGGCGCCAAAACTAAAAAGTAAAAGGTTCTAAAAACTAAATTAAACTCTATGTATTCTCAAAACATAGTACCACATCAAAACGTAGTAAATCTCTGCCCTAATCTCCGCCTAGCTTTAGCGCCCATCTTGCTCGTTTATCTGTGTTTTCTCAAAACACAGATTGTGAATCTGGCCGTGTGTGAAGCTCTTCCCTAATCTCCATAGATTGTGTTTTCTCAAGGTATGCCTCATCTTTCAAGTTGCTCTTTTTCTTCTCTAAGTGCACTAATTTCGCTGATTGCAGCTCCTCTTGAAAGATGAGGCATACCTTGAGAAAACACAATCTACTGATTTGATAGTTTAATTTTGTGAAGTGTATTCAAGTTTGTAGCGTATTGCCTGAAGAATTTTATTTCATTCCGAGCACATACCATTTTTTGAAAAAGATAATTATTTCATGAAAGGCATATTAGTTTTATGTATTCGGTGAGGGATTTTTCAAGTCAAAACAGGGACTAGCGTTGTTACATATATTGCAGTTTTGATTTTACATCTGAAAAGATTTCAACTAAATCCAGCCCTTCTCGTCTCTACTGGCAATTGTATTTTAGCATATCTGAACAATAATAGCATCTTGGAAGATTGCAATTTCTTGTAGATGTGTTATGAGATCGATATATTGGTGTATGTATTTTACATATGAAAAAGTTTTTATTTTTCTCCGTTCTTTCTTCATCATCCAAAACTATAAGGAGAAGTTAGTTTATGAGCCAAGTAATGTCAAATATACAACTAACAGTGTATTCACTTATATTATTCTTTCATATAACTAAGCAATAGGATATGGGTGTTTGTTTGTAAGAAAAAGGAAATAGCAGGGAACATGAATCATGATACATGTTAAGAACTTAGGGAAATTCATGAGCTCACACTAACTAGCAAGAAGTAGTCTTTTAGTCGTGCACGACTATTTTGGATAATCTTGTGTTGTAAAGTATACTATTTATATTTTTCTTTGGTGTAAGTACTTACTTCGATCTCAGAGCAGTCTAGAAGGATCCATGTATGCATGTTTTAGGAACCATCATCTTTAATTACAAGTTAATTTATAATCTCTTATTTATCTTATTGTCATCTGATTGTATATTGCAATGTATTAACTGAAAACATAGGATCCGATTCGACTAGAAAGTGCGACCTTAGAGTACAACCAGTTGTGTTCATTTGATCGTAACAAGTAGTGTGCATCGTAGTATTTTTCTTTTCTTTTATCTTTATTTAATTTAATTTTTATTTACTCTCCAAGGTTATGGTACCTAGTAAGTAATGGATGCAACTTGTTGATAATCGGCTCGATGAGCCTACTTAATCGGAGTGCAAAAAGTTTTGGATTATGCTTTTCAGAAAACGGGAGAAGAATATGAAATACGATGTCCATGTGTTAAATGTTGTAATACAACTTTAGGAACTCGTAAGACAGTTGAGACACATTTGAAAGTATATGGAATAATTCAAAATTATACTTTTTGGTATCATCACGGGGAAAATTTAGGTGAGCCACTGTCAATTGGAGTGGCAATAATCAAGGCTATTGGGGAGGTAAAAACCAAGGAGGGTGGGACAACAACAACAACCGGGGGTCGGGTTTTCAAATGCCTCCGATGTTTAAATAACCGAGCAATCCACCTCCCTATCATTCCCATGGTCCGAGTTCTTACAACAATGAGATGGGCCAAATAAAGAACATGTTTATACAAATGATGGAGAAGAACACCGACTCCGATGCTCATTTAGCCTCCCAAAATATTTCAATTCGCAATTTGGAAGTTCAACTAGGCCGAATCTCACAAGCTTTGAACACTCGTCTTGAGGAGGCACTACCAAGTGATACGGTGGTGAATCCGAAGGGTAGGAACAACACGGGACATGCCATGGCCGTGACTACAAGGAGTGGAAAAGGTGGAGATGAAACCACCTCAAATCAAAACAAAGTTGTGGATGAAGAGAAATTCGCTCAAGAAGATGAGATGCCAGGCAATGAAGTGCAAGCAAATGATGAGGTGAGAATTGAAATTGAAGACAATGTGGAGGAGACTCAAGAAGAAGTGAACCCGTCTAGGGAGCATATTGTTGACATACCAGAACCGGTATTGCAAAAGGCTAAGGAACCATCCCCAAGGCCTCATCCTCCATATCCTCAAAGGCTTGCCAAGCAAAATGGTGAGAACAAATTTAAAAAGTTCATTGACATGATAAAGAGTTTGTCTATTAATGTGCCATTAGTTGAGGCCTTGGAACAAATGCTGGGATATGCAAAGTTCATGAAGGATTTGGCGACCAAGAAGAGGTCGATGAATTGTGAGACTATAAAGATGACACATCAAGTGAGTGCAATTATGCACTCAATGGTTCCTAAATTGGAAGATCCAGGCCCTTTCACAATCCCATGTACAATTGGAAGTGCCGACTTTGCCAAAGCTTTATGAACTGTGTTACAACACTTGCACAAACATATAAGTAGTTAATAACTCCTATCGGTTTTCAGGGGATGGATATAGATATTATTAATTATTTATTCACACCCTCGTCTACTTGCATTCTATGTGAGATTGGTTCTACTGGCACGTGCGTCGTCCATGCGGTTACTAGTTGAAATGAGGACACAAGATGCCAAGTGTTTAGGGTTAACGAATTGGGACCCGTGATTTGTGAATATATTGAGGTTTGGTACCTCGTAGATATTATTGGATAAACCTGGAATGATGGCGGTTATTCTTATAGAGTTGCTACTTGTCTTTCTTTTATCTTTTTTCATTGGATTCTTATTGTGTTAAGCTTGCTACATTGTGCTATTACTTATTGTATTCCGCTGCTAATTGTTTCTTTTATTTCCTTTTGCAAGTACCGTATTGTAGTTAACATTGTGCATAGTTTTGTAGAGATATCGTACTCCGTAGCTCTATACCTATACTTGTTCAGGTTATTCAGACCAGTAGGTGTCTTGACTGTCCCTCGTCACTACTCCACTGAGATTACTCTTGATACTTACTGGGTACCGATGTGGTGTACTCATACTACACTTTTGCACATTTTTGTTTAAATCGAGGTACCTTAGAGTGAGTCGAACGTTAGCTAGTCGTACGGATCTGCTGTGGAGACTCAAGGTAAACCTGCTGTTTTGTTTGCAGGCTTCAGATTCACCTTCTAATATTGTATTTGGCAATGTTTTATCTCAAGCTCAGGCATGGTTCATTCCCTTTGCTCGTGCCATATCTTAGGCCAGGGGAGGAGCACAGATTCTTGCCGCCAGCACCTAGAGCAACAGGTTCAGGTCGATTAGGTTCCAGAGGTCATACTAGTACAGCTGGTAGCCCAGTTCGGCCCGAGGGTAGGGTAGTAGTTTCTGAAGAGGAGCAGCTTAGGCACGAGAGGTACAAGAAGTACCACCCTCCTACTTTTAGAGGTTAGGCGTAAGAGGATTCCCATGGTTTTGTTGAGGAGTGCCACCATATCCTCCGTACCATTGGTGTAGCAAAGTCTGGTGGGGTTGCTTTCACTACGTTCCAGCTTATAGAGCTGCCTACCAGTGGTGGCGTGCTTATGAATTGGGTATTCCGGCTGAGGCAGCTTCACTTACATGGACTTAGTTCTTGGATATGCTCTTGAAGGAGTATGTTCCCCAGAGTCTCAAGGATGCTTGGCCCGCAGAGTTTGAGCAGTTGCCCTATGGTTCTATGAATGTGTCAGAGTATGCATTTCGTTTCAGTGATTTGGCTAGACATGCACCGACCTTGTTTGCTACAGTTCGCGAGAGGGTCTATCGGTTTATCGAGGGGCATCACCCCAGTATTAAGCTTAGCATGTCCTGAGAGTGGAGATGGATATTGCATATCAGCAAGTTGTGGGGATTGCTAGGAAGTTTGAGGGTATGCTTGCTCGGGAGAGAGAGGAGAGGGAGGCGAAGATGTCTCAAGAGTCTGGCACTTATAGTGGTGCTCGTGCCCCAACTGAAGTTCATCATGGTAGGGGATATGTGAGTCGCCCTATTCATTTAGCACTTCAAGCCACCAGTGGTATTCAGACCACTCCTAGGCCCAAAGAGCCTTATTATGCATCGCTAATGTCTAGTGCACCTCCTGCACGGGGTGCTTTCAGCGTTCAGTCCAGCTGACCTGGCCCAAGCCAGTCATATTAGCGACACCCTCTGAGAGCTTATTTTGAGTGTGGCGACACTCGCCATATGGTGAGAGATTCCCCAGACTTAGGAGGGGTTCACCTCCACAGACTTCTTAGGCACCGCGTGCTCCACCGGGTCCCCAAGCTATGATTATAGCTCCAACTACCACTCTACCTTCTCATCCAGCTCGAGGTGGAGGTCGGGAAGGTAGAGATCTCCCTAGAGGGGGAGGACATGCCAGATATTATGCTCTTCCTACTCGGATAAAGGCAGTTTCTTCCGACTCTGTCATTGCAGGTATTGTTCCGGTCTGTCATAGAGATGCATCGGTTTTATTTGATCTGGGATCTACTTATTCCTATGTGTCATCTTAATTTGCTCTATATTTTAGCGTATCCCATGATTCCTTGAGTTCTCCTATTTATGTGTCTACACCTGTGGGAGATTTTATTGTTGTTGATCGTGTGTATCAGTCGTGTTTGGTTGTTCTTAGTGGTTTTGAGACCAGAGTCGATTTTTTATTGCTCCAAATGGTATATTTTGATATTATCTTGGGCATGGACTAGTTGTCGCCCAATTATGCTATTCTTGATTTTCACGCCAAAACCATGACGCTGGCTATGCAAGATTTGTCGCGTTTAGAGTGGAGAGGTACCTCAGATTACACTCCCAGCAGAGTTATTTCATTTCTTAAAGCTCAACGAATGGTTGAGAAGGGGTGTGACACGTATCTAGCTTATGTGAGAGATGTCAGAATTGATACCCCTACAGTTGAGTCACTCCCAACTGTGAGGGATTATCCAGATGTATTTCTAGCTAATCTTTTGTGCATGCTACACGATAGAGATATCGACTTTGGTATTGATTTTATTGTCGGGCACTCAGCCCATCTATATTCCTCCATATCGTATAGCCTCTCGTGAGTTGAAGGAGTTAAAGGAACAATTTCAGGAATTGCTAAAAAGGTCTTCATTTGGCCCAGTGTGTCACCTTGGGGTGCCCCAGTCTTGTTTGTGAAGAAGAAGGATGGTTCTATGCGTATGTGCATTGCTTATCGCCAGTTCAACAAAGTTACAATGAAGAATAGGTATCCATTGCCTTGTATTGATGGCCTATTTGATTAGTTACTAGGTGCCAGAGTGTTTTCCAAGATTGACTTGCGTTCAGGCTATCATCAGTTCAAGATTCGGGAGCCAGATATCCCGAAGACTACTTTTAGGACTCGGTATGGTCACTATGAGTTCCTTGTGATGTCATTGGGCTGACCAATGCCCCAGCGACATTCATTCACTTGATGAACAGTGTATTCCGGCCCTATCTTGACTCATTCATCATTGTGTTTATTGACAACATTCTGGTGTACTCCTGGAGTTGGGAGGATCATGAGCAGCATCTGAGGACTGTTCTTCAGACCTTGAGAGAAAAGAGGTTATATGCAAAATTCACAAAGTATGAGCTCTAGCAAGATTCAGTGGCATTTTTGGGCCACGTAGTGCCGACTAAGGGGATCAAGGTAGATCCGAAGAAGGTGGAAGCAGTGCAAAGTTGGCCCAGATCGTCTTCATCTACGGAGATCCAGAGTTTTCTTGGTTTTGCGGGTTATTATCGTTGATTCGTAGAGGGTTTCTCATCTATTGATGCACCTATGACCAGGCTGACCCAGAAGGGTGCTCCGTTCAATTAGACAGAGGAGTGTGAGGAGAGCTTTCAAAAGCTCAAGACAGCTTTGACTACAACCCCAATATTGACATTGCCTACAAGTTTGGGGTCTTATACTGTATATTGTGATGCGTCACGGATTGGTCTCGGCACGGCGTTGATGCAGAGCGGTATGATGATTTCCTACGCATCCAGACAGCTAAAGGTGCATGAAAAGAACTATCATGTCCACGACCTTGAGTTACCAGCTATTTGTACGGTGTCCCGTGTGAGATCTACATCAATTACCGGAGTTTGCAGCATCTGTTCCAGCAGAAGGATCTTAACTTGCATCAGTGGAGGTGGTTAGAGCTGCTTAAGGATTATGATATCACTATTCTATACCACCGGGAAGGCCACTGTGTTGGCCGATGCCTTGAGCAGCAGAGCAGAGAGTTTTGGGAGCTTAGCATATCTACCAGCAATAGAGAGGCCATTAGAATTGAATTTCCAAGCCCTAGTCATCCAGTTTGTTAGATTGGATATATCTGAGCCGAATTGAGTTTATGCTTGTGTGGTCTCTCAGTTTTCTCTTTATGATCGTATTAGGGAGCATCGGTATGATGACCCCCATCTACTTGTTCTTAAGGACATAGTTCGGCACGGTGATGCTAAGGAGGTCACTATTGGTGATGATGGTGCATTGAGAATGTAGGGCAGGCTGTGTGTGCCTAATATAAATGGCTTGCATGTGTTTATTCCACAGGAGGCTCACAGTTTGCGGTGCTCCATTCATCCAGGTGCGGCGAAGATGTATAAAGACTTGAGGCAACATTATTGGTGGAGGAGAATGAAGAAGGACATAGTGGAATATGTAGCTCGGTGTCTAATTGCCAGAATGTGAAGTATTAGCATCAGCGACTAGGTGGATTGCTTTAGAAGCTAGTGATTTCGGAGTGGAAATAGGAGCAGATCACTATTGATATTGTTGTTGGGCTCCCACAGACTCAGAGGAAGTTTGATGCAGTTTGGGTGATTGTGGATAGGCTGGCCAAGTCAGCTCATTTCATACGTGTGATGACTATTTATTCTTCCGAGCAGCTGGTTCGGGTTTATATCGGCGAGATCATCAGGCTTCATAGCGTGCCGATATCTATCATCTCCGACCAAGGTACGTAGTTTACATCACGGTTATGGAGGGCCGTACATCATGAGTTAGGTACTCGGGTTGATTTGAGCACAACTTTTCACCCTCAGACGGACGGACATTTCGAGCGCACTATTAAGATACTGGAGGATATGCTATGTGCGTGTGTGATAGAGTTTGGAGGTTCTTGCAACCAGTTCTTTCCAGTTGCAGAGTTTTCCTACAATAATAGTTATCAGTCGAGCATTCATATAGCATCATATGAGGCTCTGTATGGTAGGCGGTGTCGCTCTCCAGTGGGTTGGTTTGAGCGGGCGAGGCTAGGTATTTGGGTACAGACTTGGTTCTATATGCTTTGGAGAAGGTTAAGGTGATTTAGGATCAACATCGCACAACACAGTCCAGACAAAAGAGTTATGTGGATCGGAAGATTTGCGATGTTGCATTCATGGTTGGGGAGCGGGTCTTGCTCCAGGTTTTGCCCATGAAGGGTGTTATGAGGTTCAAAAAGAAGAGAAAGTTGAGCCCAAGGTTTATTGGCCCATTCAAGGCGTTGCGGCGAGTTGTGGAGGTTGCATATGAGCTTGCCTTTCCTCCCAGTCTAGTGGGAGTTCATCTAGTATTCCACATTTCTATGCTCCGAAAGTATCATGATGATCCGTCTCATGTGTTGGATTTTAGTTCAGTCCAGTTGGACAAGGATTTATCTTATGTTGAGGAGCCGGTGGCCATTTTGGAAAGATAGGTTCGAAATTTGAGGTCAAAGAACATTGCTTCAGTGAAGGATCAGTGCAGGGGTCAGCCGGTCGAGGAGGTGACTGGGGAGATCGAGCATGATATGCGCAGCCATTATCCTCATCTTTTCACCACTTCAGGTATGTCTCTCTGCTCGTTCGAGGACGAATGATTGTTTTAAGAGGGGGAGGATGTAACGACCCGACCGGTCATTTTGAGAGTAACAGCCTCGAACCCATATTTACTACTTTCCCCATATCTTTTTCTGCATATGTCACCTGCCGGGAGGTTTTGTTTTTTGTTTCAGAGTGATTTGGGACACTTAATCCCTAAAAGAAAGCTTAAGTTCTAAAATTTTGACAGTAGTTTGGAATGAGTGAAGACGACTTCGGAATGGAGTTTCGTCTCTTCCTATAGCTCCGTTGGATAATTTTGGAATTAGGAGCGTGACCGGATTGTCGTTTGGAGGTCTATAGCTAAATTAGGCTTGAATTGGTGAAAGTTGTGTCGCGCCCCCTTTTTCTCGCGAAATCGGGTTTCGACATTTTGGGACAACTACTTTCCTTTTGGGATGGGGTAAGGGATTTTAAGAGTCGCCACCTAACGGATTAAGGTGCCTAAAGGGAACCTAGAACAGCTGACTCATATAACCAGTTTACATCACCAGAGACCGGGTAAGGGCTCGAAATTACCTTGAGGGGAAGGTGTTTGGCACCCCTCGAGGTCCACAAAGGTGGGTCCCAGTCAAACTTAGATTAAGCGAATTAGTCTTAAAAGGGAAGAAAACAAATTAGAAAAATACAATATTAAACTTACTTTTTACACAGGAGTATAGGGGTGGTCCTAAGTTTTTTAGCCTATAGGATCATTCCATGCAATGCTTTGCAACTCGCACAAGTCAGGGTTTTACTCATAGCATTAGAGAATGGGCTATCATTTCCTTTACTACCCAATTACTATCTTTCAGTTGTTACCTAAGCGTTCTAGTAGCTTCTAACTCGTGCCTTATGCGTGCACTACCCGTCCCTTTTCTATGGTCCTGGAGGTATTTAGGACCTCTATTTAAGGTGGTTCTAGACTTACCTATGTTGCTTAAATGAGAAAATTTAAGGACAAAACAATATTCAAATAGGACTATCATGTAAGGAGAAAATAAGGGCTCATATAAACCTCCACAAGTAGACAATAAATGCACGTAGTTAGATTAACAGCTTTCCTTAAATTAGGATCCTATAGGCAGGATATCTAGATGAGTGAAAAAAAAAATGCAAGACAACAGTTTATTAAGGCAGGCATCTGGTCCTATCAATTTGCCTACTGATTTTATTATACCTTGAATCTGGGCATTTTCAAGCAGTAAGATATCATGATTTTAGGCCCAGAATCATTAGTAACCCCTACGAAATTGCCTGAGTGCTAACCAGAATTAATCAAACTCAAAATTGATTAACAAAACTCTATAGGCATGATATCTACAACCTATAACGTGATTTCTAAGTGAATTACTGGGTTTAACTCATAAAGACAGGTTTTATCCCTTTTAGATCTTATAGGCATGCTTTCTAATTAGTTTAAACCCCTATAGGCAGGATTTCTAAGTGTTGACTTAATTTAAACCTCTATAAGCATGGTTTCTAAGCTTACAAACTGATTTCACCCTATAGGCACGATACCTATTAGTTTAAATCTTATAGACATGATTTCTAGGTTTGAAACAGATTCCTTTTATTCCTATAAGCGTTGAATCTAAGTTGAAACTGATTTTTTCCGTCCTATAGGCATGATATCTATCAATAACATATGGGTAGAATCTTAAGCACATTGCCATGAAAGGTTATTATTCAAACAGATAGAATCCTATGGACATGGTCACTAATACATGTAAGTTAAAAAATGTGCATGGATCCTATGGACAGGATTTCTAATGCAAGGGGGCCTATAAAAAGGATTTCTAGCATGCGAGTGAAATACAGAATAAAGCAATCAGAAAATCCTATAGGCATGATATCTAAACTAGTAGTAACATTCACATAATCACCAATAAACCTATAAGCAGGATTTCTATCCGAGTTTCAAACAAAGATATAGAAAACCCCCCAGCTTTTACTAATAAACCCCAGATCTATTTATTACAGAGATTAGTACAACCCAGAATGAAAAATAACATAACAATATATATTACACCTTAGGGAGCCTTAGCAGGCCCAATATTAACCTGGAAACTAGGCCTTCAAGCAAAGCAAGTCTGAAACAATAGCAGTGATCCACAATACCTTAAACTAGGCTTCCAGTGTGTCAATGTTCCCAAGCCTCAAGGACCCAGGGCAATGCTCACACTAGAACCACACATTCAACACAAAATTCATATGAGATTGGAAAACCAGCCCCAATGTGTCAGAGTTCAAATGAGTCTCTGGGACCCTAGGCAGTGCTCACACTGGGGGTGGTAGGAACCTAGGTAACTAAGAGTTGATGTTTGAAAACCCGTACATAGGGGATAGGGGAATAGTTTTAGAAAATAATTTGATTTTTCGGGGCAAACAGATTCAAATTACAGGACTACAAACATAATTTCACCTAGAACAAACAGAATCCCTATTTAGTAAATAGTTCAAGCATATTGGTATTGATTTAGACATGGACACTATACTAGCATTTAAGCAATCACAAAAGAGCCAGGATACTTGAACTAATAGACAGAGTTGACAACATATTACATGTTTGTAGAACAAGGAACATACAACTGATTATGCCAGGTTTCATATTACTAGAGATAGCCTAATTAATCTTGTCACTAGGTGAAATCATATGGGCATATAGCTAACAGAAGCACGATGAAATCTCAAACTAATAAGCACATAGGATTGAACAGGGTAAAAGAGACTAAAGCATGCCAGTTGAGAAAGCAGTAACAGAAAAACATGCTGAGGTCGAAATAAACTATATGACAGAATAAGATAACAGGAACTGAAATATGCCAGTTGAGAAAGGAGTAAACAGGAATCATAGGTCACATAGAAACATCCTGAGGTTTGAAATAAACTAACCACATAAGCACAGGGAACAAAATAGGATAACATGAGTTAAAACATACCAGTTAGGAAGAAAGTAAACAGGAATGTAACGGCAATTTGGATCCAAAGAGTTTAGCCTTGGATTCCAGTCGGCTAAACAGTGCAAAAATCAGAGTAGTCGCACAAAGAGAGAACTTAAATTCTTTAAGGAAAAGAAGAGAGCTTTTGAGTTGTAAAGTGAAGAAATTATAAGAGTGTGTAAGTGTGAGTGTAAGTCTGTAAGCGTGAGCGTGTGTTTTAAAATCAGAGTAATGAAAGGTTTTTATATCATATAGTAGAGTAAACCAAACAAGGTAGGAGAATGAATGGCACACAAATAAGGCAAAAAGATCAGTTAATCAGTTGATTAGGGCTAACAGGAATCAATTAGTAGGCAGAATCAAGGAAGTATCACTTAAATTAACACGGAATAAATCAGCAGTCATGATTGAGGTCTAAACAAGGAATGTAGTAAGTCTAGAGAACAATTAAAAGTCGGTCCTAATAATCAAAGTACAGAAATCAGGCTAGCAAAATAATTAAGGAAAGTAGAACCAATTATGAATCACACATAAGGAAAGAATAGGTAAAAACCTGTCAAGGAAATATCAGTTTTTTTTAGAAAAAAGGGAAGCACAATTTCGAACCCTAATTAGGCAAGTAAATCAATTAATCATTTTAATTGACAGCCAAAGTAAACGGGCAAACAGTAGAATAATTGAGAACCCTAGGGCATAAAGACATAGAGATGAAAATAAGTCGAAAAAGTAAAGGAAGAAAATCGGAGTTAAACACTTAAGCGTTTTAAAACATTTTTTGGAGAAATCTCTTAGAACCAAAACCCTAGTTTTAGGAAAAAAGAAATCGGTTGACAATAGTCGGGAAAACAGAATTATCTTAAAGGAAAAGTAACAAACAAACTCAAACCTCTTCAGATCTAAAGGGATCTAACCTGATTTAGCCAGAAATAATTAGATTATGTAAAAAAAAAAAATAAACAGAGGTGAAAAAATCTGGTTTGAACCAGATATTTGAAGCCATAAACACGATGATATTAGTACTCACAGACGTATGACCGAACACAGACAGATTAATCGAGAAAATTGGAGATTTAAACCAAATATGGTTCGAATCTCTTCGAGATTCCATCAAGTATCATGAAAATCGAACATTCAATAGAGATATGAGGCCGGATAAGGCCTGAGGTTGAAGAAAGAACCTATGAATCAAAGGGGTTTCAGTGACAGCGGGCTAGATTTAGAAGGAAGGTGAGAGAGACGAGAGGAGGGAAAGGGTCTCAAGGGCGGTGGATCTGGGAAATGGGTAGGGTTTAGGTCGTTTGGTTAATTAAAACTTGAAGGATTGTCCTGGACCGTTGATATTCTAAGATCAACGGCCAGGATTGAATCTGGAGTTGGGGCGGGTTATAACAATTGGGTTATTGGGTTTGGGTTATGGGTATTGGGTTAGGTTAGGGTATTGGGCTAAGGTCCGAAAATCAAATTAAAAGAGCTCATATTTTAAATACCCATTTAATTTAATAAAATAATTTATAAAAATAGTTCATGAATGATGAAAAGTGCTATTTATGTATGAAAAATGATTTCAAATAATTACTTAATATTATAAAAACATAAAGAGTCATTTTCGTGCAAAAAAATAAAGAAATTATGCATACATGGGATATTATTAAAAAGTTATTGCAATTATAACCCACAGATGTAAATATAATTATGCATAAAATAATCAAAGCTTACTTATAAATATAAACAATAAAAATCGAGTAATAAATCATTATAAAATTATTTGTGATGTAATTACTAAGTATTTAGATAATAAATGCTGCAATAAATTAAATAAAATCCTTTTAAAATTACAAAAAATTATGGAGAAATACAGGTCGATGCTCATGTACTATATCCAAAGTATATATGCATTTAAAAAATATATGAGGGAAAAATTGGGTATCAACAACTGCCCCTCTTTACCCGGGAAGGATGAAAGAGTTGTCGGGTAAATAAATGATGACCGATTTTGACTGAATGGGATGTTTGAAAAATATGGGCCGCACCTTGGTCTTTGAGCTGCCTACATATCCCTGGTTTTATAGGAATCAGGCCATATGTAGTTCTGGACCCAACGGTGAATGAAATCGATGGAATTGTTATAGGAATGGTAGCATGTTTCAGAAAAGGGTTTCTTTCGGGAAGGATAGTATCAGATGGGTTTATGCAGAGTTATGATTATGAGTCTGGTGTAATGGATGTATCACGTGGTAGGTATCTGAACGGTCGTGGGGTAAAGGTGAGTAATTGATGAGAATCGGTTACGTTTTAGATAACAGCAAACGGTATGAGTGGAAACCGGAGTGAAGGTTGCTCCTGCTTGAAGGACGGCTACCTCCTGGATTTCCTGTAAAACTTAAAACACAATTCATGCAAATATATAGATTAATGCGAGTATTTAAACATGATGCAAATTCCCTTTGGACCATGAAGGTTGTCTTTGGACGGAAAGGATGACGTTCTTAGACCATGACGTCCTAGGCCATGAATCATGAGATAGGGGATTCGCAGGCCATGAAATGATGTTCTCGGGCCATGAAAATGTTTCCTCTGAACCATGACGCCTTTGAATAATGATGTGCAATATTGAGCGATCCTTTTGAATAATGATGTGCAATATTGAGCGATCCTCACGCCATGACATGGTGTCTTCTGGCTATGAGGATGATGCCTTCTGACTATGACGCCTTCGGATAGAGACATCATGATGGATCATATAAGCAAACAAGACAAATTTTAGTCTTGTATAGAATCGGGACAGAGCTTAGTCCCGAAAAAGGCAGAATAGTGCTAGGTTCAGATAGTGTAACCTTCAGCATTAGACAAGGAAAGCCAGAGCTTAGCCTTATGCAATTGGGGAGGCAGGTCATAGCCTCATGCGAGGAGACGAGACAATGCTTAGTCTCATGCAGTGGAAAGAAGTGCTTAGCCTTGTGCAAATAGGGAGCAGGGCTTAGCCTCATGCAAGAAAGGGAGACAATGCTTAGTCTCATACAGTGGAAGGCAGTGCTTGGCCTTACGCAAATAGGGAGGCAGGGCTTAGCCTCGTGCAAGAAAGGGAGACAATGCTTACTCTCATGCGGCGGAAAGCAGTGCTTAGCCTTATGAAAATAGGGATGCAGGGCTTAGCCTCATGAAATAAAGGGAGACAGGGCTTAGTCTCATGCAATTGGAGAAGACAATGCTTAGCGTTGTGCAAATATGGAGGCAGGGCTTAGCCTCATGCAAGATGTTAGACAGGGCTTAGTCTCATACAGAGAGAAGGCAATGCTTAGCCTTATGCAGATAGGGAGGCAGGGCTTAGCCTCATGCAAGATTTGAGACAGGGCTTAGTCTCATGCAAAGAGAAGGCAATGCTTAGCCTTATACAGGTAGGGAGGCAGGG
This sequence comes from Nicotiana attenuata, assembly GCF_001879085.1. Classification (NCBI taxonomy): domain Eukaryota; kingdom Viridiplantae; phylum Streptophyta; class Magnoliopsida; order Solanales; family Solanaceae; genus Nicotiana; species Nicotiana attenuata. The sequence continues at coordinate 476,107 of NW_017670473.1, read as the reverse complement.
CTTAGCCTCCTGCAAGATTTGAGACAAGGCTTAGTCTCATGCAATGAGAAGGAAATGCTTAGCCTTATGCAAATATGGAGGCAGGGCTTAACCTTATGCATGGTTTGAGACAGAGCCTAGTCTCATGCAATGGACAAATAGCAAATAAGAGCAGAATATTTCTTAGTTTAAGATATATTTGCGCTTGGCGACCTAGTTGTTATGAAGGTAATGATTTTAAGGCGTACGTACTTGTGGTTATTCCTTGTCCCTGCAAAAGAAAATTGTGAGTTTTGCGAGAAGGTTGGTTCGTGCCTTTGTCTGCTTGTTTTGCTTTGCTTAGCTCTGGAGGCCCTGTTTAAGTTACCCTGGGTAACACTTGGCTGTCATAGAAATAAAGTTTTCGAAAATATGCACTTATTTGATGAATAGGGTCATTTAGAAAACATAGTGGTATATAATATCAAGTAAATTAGATGAACTAATGATTGTAACACTTTTAGAGACATCGCGGCTTCCTTGCATTAGAATTTTAAGGGTCCTCCTCAAAACTCGGGCCCAGTTTGGTGAATGATCCTTCGGCCGTTCTGCGTGTAACGAAGTTTGTTGGATCTGCTTCGGAATTTTGAAAATCCTTCTCAAAATTCTGCCCCAGTTTCTTAACCGATTTATGACTGTCTTGCATATGATCCGGTCGGCTGGACTTGTTCCGAAATTTTGAGGGTCCTCCTTAAATTTCTACCTAGTTTCTGGTTCTGGGGGAAATGAAGATTTTATTATGATGTGACCGAACCAACTGGGCTGCCTACGTATCCCCTGTCAAAACGGGAATTAGGTCAAGTGTAGTTCAGTTACATCAGATGAAGAATGTAGACAATCTAAACATAGTATCTCTTGACTACATCTGAATTGATAGGTTTCGGCCAAACTTCTCCGCCCATTTCTGAAAGTGTGAGTGCTCCTCCTGTTAGTACCCTGTGAACTATGTATGGACCCTGCTAGTTGCGTGAAAATTTTCCTTTGGCTTCATCCTGATATGGCAGATCCGCTTCAGCACCAGCTGCCCCGGTGCGAATTGTCTTAGTCTGACCCTTTTGTTGAAATCTCTGGACATTCTATTCTGATAAAGCTAACTGTGACAGACTGCATTTATTTTTTTTGTCTATGAGGTCTAGTTGCTCATAGCGGCTCCTTATCTATTCTACATCACTGAGTTCAGCTTCTTGTATGATCCTTAAAGAAGGAATTTCAACCTCGACTGGAATGACAGTTTCTGTACCCTAAACCAGCAGATAGGGAGTTGCCCCAGTTGATGTACTAAGGCAAAGGGTAACTTCTCGTGCCATTGTTTGTGATTCTCTACCATCTTCCTCAGTATCTTCTTGATGTTATTGTTGGCAGCTTCCACAGCTCCGTTCATTTGAGGCATGTATGTCTTAGAGTTTTTGTGCTTGATTTTGAAAGTTTCACACATGGCTTTCATTAGATCACTATTCAGATTGGTGGCATTATCAGTGATGGTAGACTCGGGAACCTGAGAAAAACAATACGATCCCTGACAAAATCTGTGATGACTTTCTTAGTTACGGCTTTGTAAAATACAACCTCTACCCATTTTGTGAAGTAATCGATGGCCACTAAAATGAACCGGTGCCCGCTTGAAGCAGTGGGCTCGATCGGACCGATGACATCCATTCCCAAGCAGCAAAAGGCCAAGTTGCACTTGTTGCATTGAGCTTATTTGGTGGTACCTTTATCATGTTTGCATGTATCTGACATTTGTGGCACTTCTGGACGTACTGTATGCAATTTGTTTCCATAGTCATCCAAAAATATCCAACCCTGAGTATCTTTTTGGCTAGAACAAAACCGTTCAAGTGTGGTCCGTAGGTTCCGGCATGTATCTCCTCGAGCAATCTGGAAGCCTCTTTTGCGTCAACACACCTTAGAAGTCCTAGATCAGGAGTTCTTCTATACAGGGTTCCTCCGCTTTGGAAGAAGTGATTGGACATCCTCTGCAGTGTGCGTTTCTGAGTATGGTTTGCCTGTTCTGGGTATTTTCCTTTTGCCAAATATTCCTTGATGTCGTGGAACCAAGGTTTTCCATCTATTTTTTTCTTCAACATGGGCAAAGTATGCCAGCTTATTATGGATCCTCACCGGAATGAGATCGATGAAATTCTTGTCAGGATGTTGTATCGTTGAGGACAAGGTGGCCAGTGCGTGTGCAAACTCGTTCTGGACTCTTGGAACATGTTTGAATTCTATCTTTGTGAACCTCTTTGTCAATTCTTGCACATGATACAAGTATGGTAGTATCTTGGTGTTTTTCGTAGCCCACTCTCCCTGAACCTGATATACCAGAAGATCCGAATCACCAATTACCAACAACTCTTGTATATTCATATCGATGGCCAAATTGAGCCCCATGATGCAAGCCTCATATTCTTCCATATTGTTGGTGCATGGAAACCTAAGCTTTGCGGACACCGGATAATGTTGACCTGTCTCTGATACCAAAATTGCTCTAATACCCACGCCTTTGAAATTGGCAGCTCCGTCGAAGAACATTCTCCAACCGTCGTAGGCTTCAACAATGTCCTCTCCTACGAATGACACTTATTCATCAGGAAAATACATTTTTCATGGTCCGTATTCCCCTCCCATAGGAGTCCAACTCGATTCTTCGGTGGCTGACAATGAATCCCAATAATTTTCCTGCAGGAACCGTGGATGCACATTTTGCGGGGTTCAGTTTTAAATTGTACCTTCTTAGCCTGTCAAAGAACATCCTCAAGTCTGCTTCTTGGATTTGATAATGACGTCGTCAACATACACCTCTATTTCCTTGTGTATAATATCATGGAAGATGGTCGTCATGGATCTCGTGTTGGTAGCCCCAGCATTCTTTAGACCGAATGGCATCATTTTGTAGCAGCACACCCCCCACGGTGTAATGAAGGCTGTTTTCTGTATGTCTTCTTCGTCCATCCAAATTTGATGATAACCCGTGAAGCAATCTACAATAGATTGGAGTTCATGCTTCGCGCAATTGTCGATCAAAATGTATATATTTGGCAACGGGAAATCGTCCTTAGGAATTGCTCTATTTACATCCCGATACTCAACACACACCCTTACTTTCCCGTCTTTCTTCAGAACTGGTATGATGTTGGCTAGCCAGGTTGGGTACTCAACTACCCTGAGGACTTTGGCTTTGATCTGCTTAGTGACTTCTTCCTTGATCTTTAGGCTCATGTCTGGTTTGAACTTTCTGAGTTTCTGTTTCACCGGCGGACACATTGGATTGGTAGGCAACTCATGAGCCACTATGGATGTGCTCAGGCCAGCCACGTCATCATATGACCATGCAAAAATATCCTCATATTCTTTCCGAAAACAAGTATATTCTTCTTTTTCTGACGGTTATAGGTGAATTCTTATGCGAGTCTCTTTGACGGTTTCGGAATTTTCCAAATTGATTGCCTCGGTTTCGTGCAGATTGGACTTAGGTTTGTTCTCAAAATTCTCAACTTCTCTAACAACTTCCTCAGGTATTTCATCCTCATCTTATGAGTCACTATCCTTATATTGCGTTGTCTCATTACATGTCACAGTCATCGGTTCATCAGGAAAAGTATTATTAATGTTGTTGAAGAAAAATGTAAAAGGTAATAATAAATACTAAATAACAATGCATTAATTAAATTTTGAAAATATCCCAAACAGGTACGGCTCAATGACTCGAGCAATTATTTCAAAACAAAATGCATCTTCCAAACAAAATACTAAAAATATCTTAAATGCCTAAGATGGCTATTAAAACAGGTCAGGCTAATTGCCAAGCTACCCAGGAACTCGACGGGCCCGGGGTGGTGTGGCAGTCCAATTCTTGAGAATAGCTCCCTTCTCCACGGTCTGAATGGTGAGGCCTTCTTCCTCCTCCTCCTCAACTATCACATTGCAATTCATATTCTCGTCTTCTAGAAACAAATTCCTTAGCCCAGCCAAATTCCTCTGCGGATCCCCATATTGTATCGGCCTAGTGAAAAGTCTGACTCATATGTGGCACTAGCTGCTCTAGAGGGTAATAAGGACCACGCCATGGTGGCGACAAATCATTATATTCTTGCCAGGTGTATGGATATCCCAGCCCAAATGTTGTGCCGTGATGTTTCAACTGTACGGGTTTGGTAATGCCCTGGAGTTTCTTCCTAAGCCCTTTGCCGGGTTCATACCCAGATCATACCAGTATGCTTTCTATTTTGTTGCTCCACCACTTAGCTTTCTCGATTGCGTTGACATGCTCAATGCGGTGATAAGTTTCTCCGCCCAACCTTCTTCTATTCTTGACAACCGGTACAGTTTGACTGGTGTAAATGGGGTTACTTCCGTCTCCATGAATGATTACCTCCTGATGGTTCCATTCGAACTTCACGACTTGGTGTAGCGTGGAAGCCATAGCCCCAACAGCATGTATCCAAGGTCGTCCCAATAGAAGATTGCATGTAGCAGATATGTGTAGTACTTGGAACTCAACATTGAACCAGGTCGGGCCCATCTGCAGACAAAGGTTATTCTCCCCAATCGTGGCCATTTGAGACCCATCAAATGCCTTCACGTTCATACTTCCTGCTCGTATCTTATGTAAATCTTTGCCCAACCTTTTAAGAGTAGTCAATGGACAAATGTTGAGGCTCGACCTCCATTTATTAAGACCCTGGCGATGAATTTGTCTTCAAATTGTATTGTGATATGCAGTGCCCTATTGTGACTTAATCCTTCAGGTGGTAGCTCATCCTCGTGGAAGGTGATCTTGTGACTCTCCAGTACTTGCCCTACCATGTTGGCCATCTCCCCGTTGGTGATCTTGTTGGGTACATAAGCTTCATTCAATACCTTCATCAGAGCACTCCTATGCGCCCCAGAATTTTGCAATAGCAAAAGGATGGATATCTGGGCAGGAGTCTTGTTCAAATGATCAACGACAGAGTATTCTCTTGCCTATACTTTCCTCCAATGATCGTCTGGACCAGTTTCAATGATGGGTTGTTTGATAGCAGCTTTCTTGCTTGTTCCTCCAAAATTTTCGGGTGTATAGATCCTTCCAGTTCTGGTCATCTCCTATGTGGCACAAGATTCTTCCAGTGTCAATTAGGGTTTGAATCTTATTTTTTAGGGTGCGGCATTCATCGATAGTATGGCCTTTCATGCCAGAATGGTATGCATAAGTTTTGTTTGGGTTGACCCACTGGGAGGAATTTTCCATCGCAACAACAGGAATGGGGATGACATATCTGGCAGACTTTAATATTTCTTATAGTTGGTCAATGGGTTCGGCAATAGGTGTGTATTGTTGGGGCGACCTGCGATCAAAATTGGGTCTGGGTTTTGGATAGTTTTGATAGGTTGGGGGTGAATGATAATAGGCTGGCTGGATTTTATAGGTGTGATAGGCGGTAGCGAGTTGAGAATATCTGGGAGGTTAGGGTTGGTATGTAGGCGGAGGTGTTTGGTATGTGAGTTGAGATTTTGGACCTTGGGCCACCATTACTGCCCCTACTTCTTTCTTCTTTGATATTCCCCCTAACTGCAATACCTTGTTCGTGGCCTGCAATGCCTCAAAATTGGTCACCATCCCACTCTTGATCCCTTCTTCAATCCTTTCTCCGAGTTTGATGATGTCGGTGAACTTGTGATTTTCGATGACCATTAACCTTTCATAGTATTGTGTATCCTGGGCCGTGACGAAAAATTTGTTCATTTGCTCTTACTCTAGTGCCGGCCAGACTTTTGTAGCTTCCGGCTTCCATCGAGTAGCATACTCGCGGAAAGTCTATGTTGGTTTCTTCTTGAGATTCTGTATGTAGAGGACATCCGGTGCATTCTCTGTGTTAAACCTGAATCGATCCATAAAGTCTGACGCCATGCTTACCCAATTAACCCACTTCTTGGGATTTTGACTGATATACCAAGATAGGGTATCTCCAATAAGACTCCTCGTGAACAACACCCATGAGCTTATCACAGTATGTTCTTAAATATGCTTTCGGGTCACCTATTCCGTCAAACATTTCGAACTTAGGAGGTTTGTAACCCTCCGGCAGTTCCATGTCTGGCTGAATGCACAGATCCTCATAATTCAGACCTTCAATTCCTTTGCCTCCTTCGACACCTTGGACTCGGTTCGTGAGCTTCTTGAGCTCTTCCGCCATGTTCTTAATGAGCAGGTCCTTCTCGGCAAATTCTGGAGCGTATGATGTTGGTTGAGTAGAGTGAGGTAAGGTTTCCACGTATATGGGATTGTTTTGGTGGGTGCCAGAGGTTGGAGTGTAGTGGTGATCGTTAGTGAATTTTTGAGAATTAGGGATAGGTTGCGGGATATTCTGGGGAGTATGGTAAGTGGTTTGTGGGCATTGGGTAGGAAGATGTTGGTGCTGAGGGGGAGTGGGTATTGGTGGAGGGTTAGGATTTTGGGGAGGAGTTGTGTATTGATGGGGTGCGGGAGGATTTTGTGGACGTAGGTTTGGTGTGTTTTGAGGAGGTGCTGGGTTTTGAGCATTTTGTTGGTTAACGTCTGGGACGTTTAGGGTAAGGGAGAGGTTTGTCAAGTTGTGGACCTGCTCAAGTTCTCCTTGCAATTCCAGTATTTTTTGCTCCAATTGCAAGACCAAATCATTCTGTGCTGGAGTACTTTGACCGTCTGAAGTATCAATATCCTCAGCATTTTCTTTTCGGATACCACTCAGATCTTCCATCTTCGCTTTTCTTTTGTTTCCAGATTACTTGGAGGAGGAGGAGGTGGAGGGCCTCTAGATCTGGTGTGATATTCTGACGATGCTAGTATGTGCGAACCAACCTTAGGGGATGAGAATAATCAAAATAAAGAAAAACAAAAGGTAGACAAGTCAGTAGGGATTCTGAAAACATTTTGTAGGATTTAAACACATATTGCGGAAATATAAATTCGTGTCTTAATTTGGGGAACCTCGTTGTGCCGGAGGTAGGCCTAGCGACAAGTAGATTTGGAGAGATTTAATGCCGATAAACGCCTTTTCATTAATGCAATAAATAAGTCGAACCTTAAAAACGAAAATAAATGAGTTACTAATGGCATCTGCCTTATTACCTTTGAATTCCAAAATGACTCAAAATAGATAAACCTAATCTACTTGGTCCCGGAGGGACCTTCCTCATATTTGGCCCTCTTGCCTCTATCAATCAGATTCCCCAGGTCGTGCTTGTCTAGCAGCAGGTATGCCCTTGCGAGATGTCCTCCTTCGCTGCCTTATGCATTCTGATAATCTACGACCCTTTTCCTCATCTTCCCTTCCAGTTCCATCAGACCCTGCTCCAAGTACTCCAACCTTTTTGCCGACCTTGTAGCCATTTCTTTCCACTCGTTGATTGAATCCATGTCGAACTTGTATTGCTCCAGATGCTTGTCTTTGGATTCAAGGACCCTCTTGCGTAGCCTCTCGTACTTCACTTGTGCTTCAGCGACTTCATCTATGACCTTGTTCTCTTGACCAACCCTTGGCTCGAATATTCCTGCTATGTTATCTTCTAACCATGAGGGGTAGAAGTAAACATGACCGGCCTGATATAGATCTGGCTCGATGGTATCCTTTTCCACGATAATCTTCAAGTGCCACATGTGGTGGGCCTCACATTTGTATGGAATGGCATCACCCTGAAAATTGGCTTTGTAATAAATCATTTTGGAGACTCGTGGTATGACTTGTTTTCTACCAGCTTGTCTTATAACCCTGATAGGAACATAGGGATATATTCCCCTTAACCAAATCAATAGCAAGTGTGGAACATCCCTGGATCTGCTGATTAATTCATCGGTGGGAACCACGCGAACATCCAGTGAACCTGGTCCTCGGTCAAAATGTTGAAAACTGTGCCCATTCTGTAGCATTCTCTGGTTGTGCAAATCTGTCTGGGATAAAGGTCATTCTTTTAGGATGGTGAAAAGCGATGTGATCGTTCCATGGTCTTCGTGGAAACTCTTGGCGATACTGGCCCCTCTGAAGATGTTCTAACAACTAAATCCGTAGTAGCAAGTTACAACCCTCAAAGTGTTTGAACCCCTTCTTGCAATGATCCAGGGCCCGATATATGTCCGCTACAATCATCGGGACAATAGTATAGGTTTATCTATCAATTCCCTCCATTAAAGCTTTGGTTACCATGGCCAACCTGGTGTGAATTCTGTCCCCTTGGCTTGGGAACACCATCATACCCAGAAAGCAAGCGATGAATACAAAAACCTTGCGATGAGTCCAACCTAGGGAAGTGATGGAGAATTCATCATGGAAGATACGATAAGATTTGCTATGTCCATATCGTTCATAGAGGAAGTCAAAGGGTATGTAAGACTTCTTCAGGCACTCCAAGTCCTCATTCTTTCTCAGGCCCATCATTTTCAGAAACCCCCTGGTATTGCATTTTTTTGGTACTAGCGAACCAGGACTATCCCATGGTAATCCAGCGAACCCTCCTATTTCCTCTAAGAGAGGAGTCATTTCTATGTCACCAAAACGGAATACAGCTCTTTCTCCGTCCCAGAACATAGTAGCAACTTCGATCAACATGTTGTTTGGTTGGATGTCCAATAAAGAAGGTAAATTTCCAAGAACCCTTTTCACGTGATTTTTATTGCTTGGCGGAAGATTTTCCCACCAGTCTAATAACAGCGATGGTATACTACGGATCATGTCGAACCTGGGGACTTCGTGCCTCATTTTTTGCAAAATGAACAGAGTTAGACCCTTGCTCCCTCCGGATTCGACTACTTACACATTAACGATTAGCATGTCGGCATTTATCTCTCCAAATAATGCACATATCGTGATTGTGTACGTTGGGATTATGCAAATCCCGGTGGACTTTTGACAAGGCTTTCTTAGGGGGTTATTATGTTGACAACATATTAACCCTGGCTAGGAACCATGATGCATGTACAATTATTTATCATAGCAAGGATTCTATAGAAGTCTAGACTGGTACCCTCAAGCGGACAATTTGAAGGGGAAAGGCACGGAACCGTTGACTGCACCACTGATCGACTAGTTTTACCGAAAATAAGCCTTTCCGAATTTAAAGGGTGATTTTAGGAAGAGCGCGGACACTCATCAAGTGCCTCTACGGTATTAGTACGCACGGGTGGAATATGATGTTGAGCATTGAGTTATGCAAAAAGAAAACAACACGTTGTCAAGTATTTGCATAATGAATAACAATGAAATCCGATATTGTAAGGACATTTAAGAAAAGAAAAATAAGGAGATAAGTCAGTTTTCATAGTAAGAGTGATAAAGCAGGGGAGGGAGATCATAAATGAAAAAGGATATACAGATAAATTCACATAGAATGGGAGGGGTGTGCAAGTATTAAAGACATGCTTAGAGACTAATTCACAGACAAGTTCTTTATGGTAAGAGCCTAAAGATATCCCCAGCCGAGTCACCATGCTGTCGCGCCCCCTTTTTCTCGCGAAATTGGGTTTAGACATTTTCGGGAAAACTCCTTTCCTTTTGGGATGGGGTAAGGGATTTGAAGAGTCGCCACCTAACGAATTAAGGTGCGTTAGGGCACCTAGAACAGTTAACTCATATAACCAGTTTACATCACCGGAGATCGGGTAAGGACTCGAAATTACCTTGAGGGGAAGGTATTAGGCACCCCTCAAGGTCCACAACGTTGGGTCCCAACAGAACTTAGATTAAGTGAATTAGTCTTAAAAGGGATGAAAAATAATTAGACAAATACAATATTCAACATACTTTATACAAAGGAGTATAGGGGTGGTCCTAAGTTTTTTAGCCTATAGGATCATTCCATTCAATGCTTTGCAACTCCCACGAGTCAGGGTTTTACTCATAGCATTTGCGCATGGGCTATCATTTCCTTTACTACCCAATTACTATCTTTTAGTTGTTACCTAAGCGTTCTAGTAGCTTCTAACTTGTGCCTTATGCGTGCACTACCTGTCCCTTTCCTATGGTCCTGGAGGTATTTAGGACCTCTATTTAGGGTGGTTCTAGACTGACTATGTTGCTTAAATGAGAAAAGCTAAGCGACAAACAAAATTCAAATAGGATTATCATGTAAGGAGCAAATAAGGGCTCATATAAACCTCCACAAGTAGACAACAAATGCACGCAGTTAGATTAACAGATCTCCTTAGTTTAGGATCCAATAAGCAGGATATCTAGATGAGCAAAACAAAAACAATGCAAGACAGCAGTATATTAAGGCAGGCATCTGAACCTATCAATTTGCCTACTGCTTTTATTAAACCTTGAATTTGGGCATTTTCAGGTAGTAAGATATCACAATTTTAGGCCCAGAATCGTTAGTAACCCCTACGGAATTTCCTGAGTGATAACCAGAATAAATCGAACTCAAAATTGATTAACAGAACTGTATAGGCATGATATCTACAACCTATAACGTGATTTTTATGTGAAATATTTTTTTACAAGTTTTATCCCTTTTAGATCCTATAGGCATGCTTTCTAATCAGTTAAAACCCCTATAGCAAGGATTTTTAAGTGTTGACTTGATTTAAACCTCTATAAGCATGGTTTCTATGCTTACAAACTGAATCACCTTATAGGCACGATATCTATTAGTTTAAATCTTATAGACATAATTTCTTGGTTTGAAACTGATTCCTTTTATTCCTATAGGCATGGTATCTAAGTTAAAACTTATTTTTTACCTCCTATAGGCATGATATCTATCAATCACATGTGGGCAGAATTTTAAGCACATTACCAGGAAAGTTTATTATTCAAACAGATAGAATCCTATGGACATGGTCACTAATGCATGTAAGTTAAAAAATGTGCATGGATCCTATGGACAAGATTTCTAATGCAAGGGGGCCTATAAAGAGGATTTCTAGCAAGCGAGTAAAATACAGAATAAAGCAATCAGAAAATCCTATAGGTGTTGATACCCAATTTTCCCTCTATATATTTTTTAATATACAAAATACTTTCAAAATATCATGTGCATGCATATATAAGTATGTCCAAATGTTTTACTATTTTACCTTAATTTTTAAAGATTTTTTAGTCAATTTATTGCCTTATTTTATCCATAAAAAAACCAATAATTATTCCCAAAATTATCATTTTTGGTGATTCATTTATTAATTTTTATATTTATACTAAAATGTGGCTAATATAATTTTTGCATATTTTTACAAGGTCATTTAGTATTTTTAAGGTTAAATTGTATATAATTACAATATTAGCCTTTTTTAAGGATTAATTACGTTTATATTCATAAAAATTAGGTCAGGTATTTTTAAATAGTTAATTATGTGCTATTAATCATTTTAGTACCTTTAATTTATTTTCAAAAATTATTTTACTATTTTTATAAATCAAACAGGGGGAAAAGTGGCTATTTAAATGTTAGCCCCGTTTTATTTCAATTTTAGTCCGATTTTTGCACCCTAATTGAACTCAATTGAAACTATTTGGACCCCCTGACCCAATTCCAATTTAATCCGACCCAAACCCATCTCCATAACCCGCCCATTCGCCCATTTTAATCCAGGCCGTTGATCATTCAGATCAACGGCCAACAACCATCCTTTCCTTTTTAATCTCAAACTACCCCCTAACCCTAACCATTTCACACACCCTGCCACCTCTGAGTCCCCTTCCTCTCTCAAGCCCTCTCCAACCCTAGCCGCCGACATCAACAACAACCCTAAAAAAACTCCCAAATCCATGGCTTCCAAGGTCATTAGAAGCCTGTATCAACCTCCCATGGCTTCTACATGTTGGATTATTATGGTTTCAAGGCTAGATTTTGAAAGAGCTTGGTCCAGACCATGGTCGATTTCAGTTTGCGCCTGTTCTCCGGTCGTCTGTGACCTTTCTCCGGTCAGCCATGGCTATTCGAGTCTGACTCTTGACTCTCCTGCTTAGTGTCGCGCCCCCTTTTTCCTCCGTGGAAATTGGGTTTATGACATTTGGAGGGACAACTCATTCCTTTTGGGAACTAGGTTTGCAATGGAAGAGTCGCCACCTAATGATTAGGGTGCATTAGGACACCAAAAGAGTTTGATTTGAATAACCAGAGATAGGGTAAGGGCTTGAAATTATTCTAAGGGGAAGGTGTTAGGCACCCCTCAGAATCCACTAGTGTGGTTCCCGGCCAGACAATTATTGTGAATTGAGGTGCAATTAGCATATAGGCAGATAAGACTCAAATAAGAGGGGATTTCAACACATAAAGGTTTGAAAGTAAACAAGGTTTGAAAGAGCAATTAGAAAAGTTGATTTTTTTAAAAGGAGTTAAAATGCTAAAGAAAAGAATTAAGAATAAAGGGAGGGGGTCCTAGGTTTATTAATAATATGGATCACCCCACGCAATGTCCGGTAATCACTCCTCAATGTGGGGCTACACGTGACATTACCGCGTGGTCAACATATCCATATCTACCCATCCCACCCCGTTAAGGTATTTAAAGGGCGGACTGGTATCGATTACCTATTGCATGCTATTACCCATCCCACTCCTATTAGTCTCGGAGGCACTTAGGACTACTAATCCTAAAGGGAGGAATATTAGGCTTATTTGGGGTTTCAAAGGTAAAATTCTAAAGCGACAGTCAAAAACACATACTGCATATTTTGGGAGACATATAAACATATAAGGCTCAATTATACCTCCTTGAACAGAAAAACACATAATAGCATGTCTTTCACGTACTGCTTAGGTCTGATTAGAATCATATACAAGGGAGTTTTAAAAGTTGGGGCAGATTGGTTTATTACATAATTCAGATAAGAAGCCCGAATCAGGCCTGCCTGCTGGTTGTAATAATTAACAGAAGCGGATTCAGTTTTCAATTATTACTCTAAGGCTTGCCTAAGTGTTTAGACGGGATCCTATAGGCATGGTATTTACTGAATTTTGAAGATAATAAGGCAGTAAAAGCTTGAAATGAATTATTTGGGATCCTATAGGCATGCTTGCTAAAGTTTGTCAAATGAGGGACAAAGATGCAGAATTAAACCAATTGATTACAGGTTCTGCAGGTGATACTATATACTATTGCTGATTTTACATCTAACATTAAGTGAAGCGAATCAGATTCATTTAGAAACTCCTATAGGCATGTTTTCTACACGTTGCGAATTTTAAAACCTTATAGCCAATGGTGTCGAGATGCAGAAAACCTTATCGACATGGTATCTAAATGCAGACTTGTTTTGAGACTTATAGGCATGATATCTAAATGCAGACTTGTTTTAAGCCTTATAGACATGGTATCTAATGCAGAACTCGTTTTAAACCTTATAGACATGGTATCTAATGCAGACTGGTTTTAAACCTATAGACATGGTATCTAAATGCAGACTTGAATTAGAACAATCCTATAGGCATGATTTATAGGTGAAGTTTGGAATATGCAGAATTAGAACAATCCTATAGGCATGCTTTCTATATGTAGTTGAATATGCAAAACTAGAATAGTCCTATAGGCATGATTTCTATATGTAGTTGAATATGCAGAATTAGAACAATCCTATAGGCATGATTTCTACATGTAGTTGAATATGCAGAATTAGAACAGTCCTATATGCATGATTTCTACCCTTTGCATGCATAGTTGCCCCAACCCTGTTTCACTAGCCAACCCCAAGTATTCTTTACAAATTATTACAATCCAGAGTAACAAATACATCAGAAAATACAAAGAAAATAATTATAACCATAGAAGGCCTGATTCTTGACTTCCTGCCTGAATTATGAGATAGACCAACTCAAAGACCACTGATCCAATACCTTTCTCCAATTTGAGTGTGTCAGAGTTCCCTAAGAGCCTTAATGGGACTCCGGGCAGTGTTCACACCCAAATTGTATCACCAAAATAGGGACAAGTGCAGTGTGGAAGTGCGAGCCCTCAAGTGTCCAAGTTCAGAGGGAGCTTGAGGGAAAGGCAAGGCTCACAAGAGGGGGGCAGAACTTAAGTCTAAGAGAGAGTGCAAGTGAGGGAATAAAGGAGAGGGAAACAGCCACAAACTAGTTAATAATTTCATACAAAGGGATTCAGGGGGGGTTGGGAAATTACAAAGAGCCTATGCTTGGGCAAGGGTAAGCTTTGGGCATGCACATCAATAGAAGATGCTGGCATGCCTATAAGCTCACCAGAACACACAATAGCAGAGAAACATACAGGTTAGGATCCCAGGGATCAAGCTTGAGTCATGGGCAGTAATATGCAATACTGTCATGCCTCAAACAAACCATAAGCATTAAACACATTGGGGTGAGGGTTTAGGATGCATAGTAAATTCAGAACAGGTATAAGGAAATTACAGCATGCTAGAATAAGTACTGAAACTAAACACAAACAGAAGGCAGACAAGAAGGTAAAAGCATTAAGTAAACACATTGTTGTGATGCTGGAATCTTAATCAGAACATACCAGTTCAAAGAAGCAAAATACAGTAACTCTAAATAATGAAGAGGATGACGATGAAGTTGAGAAGGTGATTAAGTGGGCCATTGATGCTGCTAGGCTTGATCCTTCACCTCCTTCTGACACTGATGAGGATGAAAATAGTGAGGATGATGTCAGCTAAGCGGAAATGATTTATGAACGTGTGGTATTTCTTGTTGAATTGAGGTTGGTTGTTTAGATTTGATATTGGTAAGAGCTTGTATCTATTGTCATTCTTATTGCTATGCTGATACTACTTGTTTATGCTTACTGTTAACCAAAGTTGCTTGTTTACATTATTAGGCTTAGAATATATATCTTCCCCTAAAAGTTAAAATGTAATCCTAATTGTACTTTAATATTGATAGATGAAGCCTAGAATATGAGATTGTCTTTTTAATACCCTGCAGTTGTTCAAACATCATAAACTCCCAAATGGTCTTTGTCTGTGTTGATACATGGATGATTTTCTGGTCGCTGGAATTCTCAACTTCAAAGCAATAGTGTGCAGTGTACTCTGTGAGCACGTGATTTTTGCCCTATATGAATTACTCCCATAAATTCAAGAAAAATAAATTTTCCCATTATTTGCAATTTCGTAGATTTTTGTAGTATTTTTCGTTAATTGTTTGCATTTTGTCTGCGCATGTTAATTTTGTTTAAAATTCGAAAAAATACAAAAATATGTTGCATTTGCATTTAAGATTTAATTTTGCCTTTTTAAAATTAGTTAGTAATTTAATCGTCCCATAGAAATGGAAAAATCACAAAAATAGTTTATTTTTGCACTTTATAATTTTAATTTTGAATTTTGGTAGTTTGTCCTTTAATCTGCTTTTTGATTATTTGTGGTAATTGTTATTTTGAGTTAGTTAATTTAATTTGATAGGATAATTTGATTAGGAATTAATTTAGGTTCTATTTTTAATTTTAATATTAAAAGAAATTAGCAAAAAAATGAAAAGAAAAGAAAATAAGAAAAGAAAGTCTGATTTGGGCCAAGTCCTCTTCAATTCATCCAGCCCAACTGATTTAAAACGAGTACCCGTTCTATACCCAGCCCAGAACCCATCCCCAACCCGGTCCGTCTCTTTAAGAAACCAAACGACGCCGTTTTAACGGCCTTTGATATGAGCCGTTGATTTCTTCTAATCCAACGGACGGGAACTGGTCATGTATTTATTATATAAGTGTCTGAAACCAAACCCCCCCCCCTTCTAAACCCCACTCAGTTTCCTTCATCTCCTTCAACAACAAACCCTAGAGCCCGCCGCCCTGAAACCCACCATTACATCCGATGGCGGCGCAGCCCTAAACAACCCCAATCTATCCCAAAATTACACCCTAGAATCCCCTTTATCTCCTCATCCCAAATCCCCAACCCGCTTCCTTTCAATCATCGTCAAGCTCTTCGAATTTTATATCAAAGATCGAGTCCCAAACCCTAATCCCCTCAAATCGGTCCAAAACTCCACCAAGCCGTCCCTGTACCCTCCTCTCCATGAATACCTCACTGTTTCTCCTAAATAACCTAGCGAAACTCCACAATTGCAAATTGAAGAAGGGGTTTTTCTGTTTTGGTCAAGTTCGAGCCCCTTTTGCTCCAAGTTAGACTTTCAGAAGTCTTTTCCTTCAAGGAGATCCGGTCAAAGCCATGCAAGAGCGGATCCTTTGAAGGAAATAACCCTTGTTGGTCGATTGAAGCAGATTTAAAAGAACGGTTGACTCGCTTCTCGGCAAGGTATACTCATTCCTTTTCATTTTCCTTTTTCATCATCCGCATCTTCTTTTTTTCTTCATCATTCTGTCTTCTCCTAGTTTTTGTTCTTTGACCAATAAGAGAAAGTCAAAAGTTCATGAATCTAGGAGTCTCTAGGGTTTTGCTTAGTTTTAGTTCGTGCTTAATTAATCTAGCTCATAATACATGATAGTTTCGTTATCAGTTTAATTATCTTTGTTTTTGTTCCATTGATTAGTTTAACTTTAAAATAAACAGTGTAGTTCATTAATATAGTTTTAGGCATCTCTGCTCGTTTTTTGTTCGTTAATTTGTTTCAATCGCTTAATTGGTTTAATCTGTAAACAAGTTGCCTTCATGTTTGCCTAAATGGCCTAGTTTTAGATTATTTGGTATTATCAAGAATATCAGCCCGAAGAGCAATGTTAGTTTTGAGTTTTAGATCGGTTATTTTCAAGCTCAGATATTCAATTCTTGGTGCTGTGGTTTTTGTTTTGATCCGTTTGTTGGAACTTGTTTGATGAGTGTTGTTTGTCATAATTATTAATCCGTAAGGATTTGTAGGGGTTAATTGAACAAAGGAAAACCTGGGGGGGGGGGGGGATAAGTGAATAATTAGGAACTTTAGGGGGTAGCTTTGGGGATTGGTTTAACATGAATAATCTTTTAATAACTGATTGGGAAGCTTCCTAAATGGACAACTGCCCAAAATTGTTAGGGAAAACAAGCTGCAAATTGAAAATACCTGAAGGAAATGGACAGCTGTCCAGAAATCAGTTTTAAAAGATGCCCTGTGAGGGTATTTTGGGAAATCTGATTGCCTTGCCTTGGAAGGCACACAACAGACCCCCATCCCTATAAATGAAGCCTTCCTTTCACTCAATACACAGCTTTTATACCCCAGAAAGACTGAAAAGATAAGAAGAAATACTGAATTTTAGAATCATTTGATTTCCTTCTGAAAATTCCAAGAAATGCTGAAAATTGTTGGAATTGGTTTTGGTTTCTTGGTTTTGGTTCTCTAAATCTTCTGTTAATTTAGAATTTCTGGAAAAATTCTGAAATTGTGCATCTGGTTAGAGAAATGTCTTAAGCTTTGGTTTGGAGTCAGTTTTTTTTGAGTTCCTCTACTGTTCCATTGGTTTTTCCTGAGCTGTTCACTGTTGGATTGGTCAAATCTGGGCTGACTACTACTGCTTACTGCTGATCTCTCATTTTCTGTTGTTTTTGCTTCCCAGGTATCTCTCTATCCATGAACAACGAGTAAATGTTGACTATGTAATTCGAGTGGAAATTTGATGAATGGAAACTGTTTTTAACTTAGTTTTCTTTCTGTTTCTCCTATTGCTTTCAATGTTCTGTAGCTAGATTTAAATTACAAGTGTCAGTTTAGGCTTTTCTTTTATTGCTCGCATACCCTGAATCTGTGGGTGAGAGTAAAATGTTCTGAATCTGTGCTTGAAAGCGAGAGTAAATCGTAATGAACTATGGACTCTAGTTTTAAATGAGTTTGAGTGTGTCGAGTAAAGGAGCTGTTAGAGCTTTGCAACAGAGGTTTAATTTAATATTTTGGGTCGGAGATCTTTATTCAGTTTCTGCTGAAGATCAGTGAAATGCTAAGTGTTGGCTTGTACGTATATCGATTTACACAGATTCTGTTTTTATAAGCATGTTCACCTTTAGCTTAAGGTTCAGATTCATGTTTATTCATTGGGTCACCCCACAGGTTTCCATTTACCAATCACATGGATAAAGCAAAGGTCTAAGTAAACTTGGAGTTTCATAATTGTCTGTTGAAGCTAGTTGAAAATTGATTTCAAGCATAATGAACAAATGGTTGCTTGATTTGGGAATTTTTGCTCAGATTATTTGTCTGGTCGTTCCATGTTGGAACAATTACAATCTGGAAGTCAAATGGTAGTTTGTTCGTATATCTTTGGGCCCAGATTCGAATGGGCCTTGCTTTGTGGTAGTTTGCTTCAAATGAATGTTAACCCTGATGCTTCTCTTCCTTTTCTTTTACATTAAATTATTAGGATGATAGAGCATGCTTTGAGTAATCTATAGTTCTCATATTTGGGCCCAGATTCTAGTTGGCCCAGCTGAGCCCTTGAGGCTTCCCCGTTACACCCCGACTTAGGGCTGTCCCTCTAGCCCAGCTCCTTTTTAAAGGAGGTTCTAGCTTTCAAACCCGTGACAAATCTGAATTCATTTCCCCAATCCTACCGGTAAATAATGCATCTCGTACATATGGATAGGGACAATGTAAATGAAATATCACTCGATGGAAGTTCGTTTTGCTTTTGAATTGGTCATGACCTTAGTTTAATTGAGGAGAGCCGTAATAGAGAAACGATTAGTTTATGGCCCTCAATATTTTGATCAATTTTTAGACAAATAGATTGGAGGTGTGCCGTGCGAAATAAAACCTTAAATTGCATGGCCCTCGTTTAATTAACATTTATCCTTAGAAATCGAGGTGTCACGACCCAATTTCCCCCC
>NW_017670473.1:427685-457383 GCF_001879085.1 Nicotiana attenuata | reverse complement strand
GACCCAATTTACCCCCCCCCCCCCCCCCGTTTGGTTTCGTGATGGCACCTAGTCTTAAGGACTAGGTAAGCCTAATAATTTGCGGAAAAACAACAATAAATAACATCTAAAATTCTTCTGAAATAAATCCTTTATTCAATGAACATCTTCCCAAAACCTGGTGGTACAAGTCATAAGCTCTACAGAGTTTCGCTACCATTTCTAAACACAACCGTAGAGAAACAAGTACAGCAGTGAGCATATAAAATAGGAAGGTGACTCCGAAGCCTGCGAATGCAGTAGCAGGGCTACCTTGAGTCTCCGCGGCAAGAATCCGCACAACTATTAGCGAAAAATACCTGGATCTGCACACAAAAAAACGTGCAGAAGTGTAGTATGAGCACACCACAGCGGTGCCCAGTAAGTATCAAGACTAACCTCGGTGGGGTAGTGACGAGGAACAGTCAAGACGCCTACTGGTCAAATGAAATGAACAGGATATGATAATAAAATATCGAGATAAAGATAACGAGGTAATATCAACAGCGGAGAGAAATCAAATTACAAACAGTAGGAACAATAAAGGGAGAACACAGGTAGTAACGAACGACACCAAGTAAATCAGATAAACAAATAAATCTACACTGACATAACATGAACAGAGACAAGTAAGAATGTATCCAAATAAAGAAGGCTATGCCAACTCAATCACTCACATCATGCCTAATACACAATCCCGACCATCTCAAATCCTCGGTTTCTCATATCATAATCTCATCTTCCTAACCTTCGAAACACATGGCACCTTGTGCTCCCATATTTTTCCATCTCACTCTTAACAAGAGAAATCCACATGCTATACAATACATAATGTCCGTATAAATACATTCAAGATGTTCAAGAAGTCTCATTTACGTAATATTAATAAATTACAAATTCTAAACTAATTAGGAAAGCCAGCGAAAAAAGATGAAGTTATTTTTAGAAGCTATTTGAATAAAGAAAGTACCATTTTTTAATTAGAATACAACATCGAATGAATTATTACCTTTACCAAGAGATTTAATAATTTACATCTTAGTAGAAGTTCCTTCTAAGTAGAATACAACCTCAGACGATTTAAGGAAAATTTAGTTGAGAAATTAATTGAATCAAAAATATAGAAATTATTGAGGTTGAAGTAATGAAATATATATAAATATATATACGGCGAGGTATTGACAACACTATGGGTTCCATCACAAATAATCACAGCAGCAAGGGAATCTCACCCGTTAAAACACCTGAATTGACAACAACGATTACACACAGCAAGCAGAAAGTGCACGGCATCACCCTTCGTGCTTTTATATTCACAAAATATCGACAGGGGATCTCCCGGGATCTCGTCCCGTAGTCCCAAACGTAAATACTTGGGGGATCTCTCAGTATCCTCAGTATATAAGCTAAGGGATCTCTTGGTATCCCGAGGATCTCTTGGTATCCTCAATATATGTGCAGGGGATCTCTTGGTATCCCGAGGATCTCATGGTACCCTCAATCTCCATGCTGGGGATCTCTTGGTATCCCGAGGATCTCTTGGTGTCCTCAATATACATGATCGGGATCTCTTGGTATCCTCAATATATGTGTTGGGGATCTCATGGTATCCTCAATATATATGTTGGGGATCTCTTGGTATCCCGAGCCAACAAATATGAACAATAACATCCCGGCAAGGGAATCAACGATATGAACAAATAACACCCCGGCAAGGGAATCAACAATATAGACATTTCATACCGGCAAGGGAATCAACAATATGAACAACGACATCCCGGCAAGGGAATCAACAACAATCCAACAATCCAATCACAAGGAAGTTCCACCACCAAGAGTATGATTACATATCAGCAAGAGATCACGGAGAAACTAAGAAAAATACAATAACCTTAACAAAACAACAACAGAACAGCTAATTCAATTAAGGCAATTAAGGTTAAGTAACAGGTAAGAGTTAGAGGAAGCTAACAACATCGTATAGAGCATATAGAGGTAAATTATGCAATTAGACAACTTAATCAGAACAGAATACTTCCCATAGGATGAACATAAGGACCTAAGAACCCTAAGTGCAATTTTCCCATAAATAAGCCCGAGCACACACTCATCACCTCGTGTGCACGGACTACAATTAGCATGGAAGACTCAAGTCCTAAGGGGAAGTCCTCCACACAAGGTTAGGCAAGATACTTACCTCAAAGACGACAAACCAATGCTCAAAAATACACTTATCGGGTGAAAAGACCTCCGTACGGCTAAAATCTAACCAAATTAACTTCAAAGCATAAATAAAACACCTAAGAAACTATTCCGGATCATAAAGTTTCAATCTTTAAAAAAATCTAAAAATTTGTCCAAAAGTCGACCCCCGGGCCCGCACCTCGGAACCCGTTAAATTTTACAAAACCAGAATACCCATTCCAATATGAGTTCAACCATACAAAATTTATTAAATTCCGATGCCATTTGGCCCCTCAAATAACGATTTTTCATATTAGGAATTTCCTTCAAAAACCAATATTTTCCTCAAATAAAATCACAAATTAAATGATAAAAATGAAGACAAATTCATGGAATATAATCAATTCTAAATTAAGAACACTTACCCAAACGTTTTGCTTGAAAAACCCACAAGGAATCGCCCAAAACCGAGCTCTAGAACTCCAAAAATGTTAAAAATGGCCTAACCCTCGATTTGGATAACTTATATTCTGTCCAGATATTAAAGCATCGGGAACGCGAAGGAAGTATCGCGTTCGCGAAGAAGAAAAATGAAGGCTGCCCAGATGTGCTTCGCGAACGCGACAGCACGCACGCGAACGCGAAGAAGGAAATATTATGGCCCAGAGATTGCTCTTCGCGAACGCGTGAACTGGTACGCAAACGCGAAGGGTGGGATGGCATAAGTACGCGAACGCGATGTACAGACGCGAACGCGATGAAAGAAGAGACAGAGGTACGCGAACGCGAGGCTTTTTACGAGAACGCGAAAAAGGAAAAATGAGGCAACCAGCAGAGACACTTCGCGAACGCGGGAGGGGCTTCGCGAACGCGAAGCAGGATATCAGATACCAAAAACAACTGTTCAAAAACAAGGAAAAATGACCCGTAGCCCATCCGGAACACACCAGAGGCCCTCGGGGCCTCAACCAAACATGCCAACATATCCCATAACATCATTCAAACTTGTTCCAACCCTCAGAACGCTCAAAACAACATCAAAACACCAATTTAACATCGGATTCAAGCCTAAGAATTCCAAAAACTCTCAATTTACGCTTTCGATTAAAAAGTCTATCAAACCTCGTCTGAATGGCCTGAAATTTTGCACACACGTCATATTCAACACTACAGAGCTACTCCAACTTCCGGAATTCCATTCCGACCCTCATATGAAAATTTTACTATCGAACCGGAAACTTTGAAAATTCAGCTTTCGGCATTTCAAGCCTAAATTAGCTACGGACCTCCAAAACACAAATCCGAACGTGCACCTAAGTCCAAAATCATCATACGAAGCTGTTGGAATCATCAGAAATTCATTCAGGGGCCTTTTACTCAAAAGTCCAATTCTGGTCAAATTCTCACCGCTTAAACTCCCAAAAGTAGATTTGTTTTTTTTTTTTAAATTTTTACTCTGAATCATCCGTTAACTGAATTCAACCATGCACGCAAGTTGATACTCGTATTATGAAGCTGTTCCAGGCCTTACGCCGCTTAATGGAGCTTAAATTCTCAAAACGCCCGGCCGGGTCGTTACATCCTCCTCCTCACAAAACCAACGTTCGTCCTCGAACGTGCCAAGATTCGCCTCGAAGTTCTCAATTCATTAAATGCACACTTCCATCATACAACCGTGGGTGATCCCAAGTCACCCTAATCCACATAGATCTGACAAAACCATCTCAACTGAAATTTAGCCTTTCTAGCAATACCAATAAGCCTTAGAGCCCAACTCCACATCTCCCATTCATTTCCAAGGGACCTGATTCTAAATCCATATCCGGTATCAGTCTCAACTAGCTTCAACCACTTATGCTTACACCCACAGAGTAAAACCACACAACATACACACCACACATAGGCTTATAATAGCATTCCTGATCACAATATTTGCCCGAATCAATCCTGCACCGGTCATAAGCCTCAAATTCGATAGGAACCTTTTTGAAACCTCCACAACACTGACGATGGTACAATAACCACGAAAACCATACAACTAACACCCGAATCACCAATTCACAACTAATACCAACGGGCACACACCCCACTAGCTAGAACTCAAGAAGCACAAAACGAAATTGACTGAATATGGAATGGAAACACATAAAGGAACTATCAAACAAGTTCGTCAAGCACAAATTTTTCTATCAAAACTAATTTACCACTCAATCTAACAAGAAAGAATTAAAGCATATAAAAGAATCACAAGGATCTCATACTGATATAACCCCCTCCGCGGTACACAGCCCGGTCTCCACACATCAATCACATGAAACAACGAGGGTCCTGCCCTCAACTCTGAATCTCAAGTAGGGTACACACCAAACAGCTGGACACTCTCACTAGATCAATTCCGTCACAATTTACAACAAGTACTGGTTCCCACACCGGTGGAGCATAAGAATCACGGCTCGTAGCCAAAAATACTCATAAATCACATCAAGCCTGCCGAGAAAGACAATAGAAATTTACTACTAGTCTCATAACTCTCGATAATAAACAAAAACAGACGACAGACACGGCTATCACTCATAGAACCTTCCAACAGGGTTACACATAAACAAAGTGTAAATCATGAAATGCACCCATAAGTCGGCAACAAATAGGGGACTCACCCCGATAAGCAGAGCTGTAATGAACTACGGATGGTGCTCTTCTATAACAAATCAAAATCATACCTGAATGACATCATCTAGCGCAATGGCCTTAAGCCTACTATATGAAACGTATCAACGGGCCGGGCCTCCCCCTCTTGGGCGCCCGCTGCTCACCTGATTACCTTGCTGTGACACATCTGTCCGAAATCTGGGGAAATCTCTCACCATGTGGCTAATATCTCCACACTCAAAGCAACCCCTCTACTGACGTGGGTGTGGAAACTGTGCGCTATGGGTACTCTGAGACCCATGAACACCTGAATCACTGTAAAGCCTAAAGCGTAAACTGAACTGGCTAACCCATGAACCTCCACCATGTCGTACCCTACCTCCAGAATAAGGGCCAGCAGATCCCTCCGGCCCACGAGGCCTCCTCGCCTCCTTGTACTCTCTCTCTCCAGATCTCGTCTGTCTTCTCGATCCCGATCCCATATGCCCTCTAACCGGCGAACGATACCTACCACCTGCTGAAATGAAACATCTGACTCCAATTCCCGAGCCATACCGAACCGAAGTGACTGAGGTACAAACTCTCTCAAAACATCTCTGAAAACTAAACCCATGTAAGTGAAACTGCATCGGCCGATTACCCAACTTATATGTCCACCACCAGTGATAAGTCGTTTCGTCAAGCTAGAACGTAGTAAAAGCAACCCCACTCGTCTCTGCAATACCCATTGTGCTGATAATGCGATAGCACTCCTCTATGAAACCCATTATGCTCTCTTAAGCCAAACCGCTAAATGTAGGAGGGTCACTCTTTCTTGAACCTTGCAAATTCTAAGTTGCTCTCCCTCGGATGCTGCTGCCTTGACTATGGGCTGAACTGGAACCACAAATTATGTCGCGATGACGCTTGGAACCTGACAAACGGAAACTCGCTGCTATGAATGTGGTCTAGCTGTGGCACGTACTCCTCGTCGAACTCTGCCTCTAGCGATACCTGCTCCGGAAGCAGCGTCATCGATAACCGCAGCTCGTGTCCTCACCGTCGGTGAGAGAATGGAAGGATAAAAGTTCAAACTACAAGATCAATAAACTCGTACGATAAGAATGAAGGAAGTGAGATTGTCCTAATAGTTCCGTAGCCTCTCGAAGATAAGTATAGACGTCTCCGTACCGATCCGCAAGACTCTACTAAACTCGCTTATGACTCGTAGCACCTATGAACCTAGAGCTCTGATACCAACCTGTCACGACCCAATTTCCCCTCCGTTGGGTTTCGTGATGGCACCTAGTCTTAAGGACTAGGTAAGCCTAATAATTTGCGGAAAAACAACAATAAATAACAACATCTAAAATTCTTCTGAAATAAATCCTTTATTCAATGAACATCTTCCCAAAACCTGGTAGTACAAGTCATAAGCTCTACGAAGTTTTGCTACCATTTCTAAACACAACCGTAGAGAAATAAGTACAATAGTGAGCATATAAAATAGGAAGGTGACTCCGAAGCCTGCGAACGCAGTAGCAGGGCTACCTTGAGTCTCCTCGGCAAGAATCCGCACAGCTATTAGCGAACAATACCTGGATCTGCACAAAAAAAAATGTGCAGAAGTGTATTATGAGCACACTACAGTGGTGCCCAGTAAGTATCAAGAACCTAGGTGGGGTAGTGACGAGGAACAGTCAAGACACATACTGGTCAAATGAAATGAACAGGATATGATATTAAAATATCGAGATAAAGATAACGAGGTAATATCAACAGCGGAATCAAATTACAAACAGTAGGAACAATAAAGGGAGAACACAGGTAGTAACGAACGTCACCAAGTAAATCAGATAACCAAATAAATCTACACTGACATAATAGGAACAAAGACAAGTAAGAATGTATCCAAATAAAGAAGGCAATGCCAACTCAATCACTCACATCATGCCTAATACACAATCCCGACCATCTCAAATCCTCGGTTTCTCATATCATAATCTCAACTTCCTAACCTTCAAAACACATGGCACCTTGTTCTCCCATATTTTTCCATCTCACTCTTAACAAGAGAAATCCACATGCTATACAATACATAATGTTCGTACAAATGCATTCAAGATGTTCAAGAATTTTCATTTACCTAATATAAATAAATTACAAATTCTAAACTAATTAGGAAAGCCAGCGAGAAAAGATGAAGTTATTTTTAGAAGTTATTTGAATAAAGAAAGTACCATTTTTTAATTAGAATACAACATCGAATGAATTATTACCTTTACCAAGGGATTTAATAATTTACATCTTAGTAGAAGTTCCTGTTAAGTAGAATACAACCTCAGACGATTTAAAGAAAATTTAGTTGAGAAATTAATTGAGTCAAAAATGTAGGAACCCATAGTATTGTCAATACCTCGCTGTATATATAACCTGTTAAAACACTTGAATTGACAACAACAATTACACACAGCAAGCAGAAAGTGCACGGCATCACCCTTCGTGCTTTTACACTCACAGAATATCGACAGGGGATCTCCCAGGATCCTGTCCCGTAGTCCCAAACGTAAATACTTGGGGGATCTCTCAGTATCCTCAGTATATGAGCTAAGGGATCTCTTGGTATCCTCAATATATGTGCCGGGGATCTCTTGGTATCCCGAGGATCTCTTGGTACCCTCAATATACATACTGGGGATCTCTTGGTATCTCGAGGATCTCTTGGTATCCTCAATATACATGATGGGGATCTCTTGGTATCCCGAGGATCTCTTGGTATCCTCAATATATAGGCTGGGGATCTCTTGGTATCCCGAGGATCTCTTGGTATCCCGAGGATCTCTTGGTATCCTCAATATATGTGTTGGGGATCTCTTGGTATCCTCAATATTATGTTGGGGATCTCTTGGTATCCCGAGCCAACAAATATGAACAATAGCATCCCGGCAAGGGAATCAACGATATGAACAAATAACACCCCGGGAAGGGAATCAACAAAATAGACATTTCATACCGGCAAGGGAATCAACAATATGAACAATAACATCCCGGCAAGGGAATCAACAACAATCCAACAATCCAATCACAAGGAAGTTCCACCACCAAGAGTATGATTACATATCAGCAAGAGATCACAGAGAAACTAAGAAAAACACAATAACCTTAACAAAACAACAACAGAACAGCTAATTCAATTAAGGCAATTAAGGTCAAGTAACACGTAAGAGTTAGAGGAAGCTAACAACATCGTATAGAGCATATAGAGGTAAATTATGCAATTAGACAACTCAATCAGATTAGAATACTTCCCATAGGATGAACATAAGGACCTAAGAACCCTAAAGGCAATTTCC
Source organism: Nicotiana attenuata (assembly GCF_001879085.1). Classification (NCBI taxonomy): domain Eukaryota; kingdom Viridiplantae; phylum Streptophyta; class Magnoliopsida; order Solanales; family Solanaceae; genus Nicotiana; species Nicotiana attenuata. Next base: position 449,200 of record NW_017670473.1, on the reverse strand, counting down.
CCACAAATAAGCTCGAGCACACACTCGTCACCTCGCGTGCACGGACTACAATTAGCATGGAAGACTCAAGTCCTAAGGGGAAGTCCCCCACACAAGGTTAGGCAAGATACTTACCTCAAAGACGACAAACCAATGCTCAAAAATACACTTCTCGGGTGAAAAGACCTTCGTACGGCTCAAATCTAACCAAATTAACTTCAAAGCACAAATAAAACACATAAGAAACTATTCCGGATCATAAAGTTTCAATCTTTAACAAAATCTAAAAATTGGTCCAAAAGTCGACCCCCGGGCCCGCACCTCGGAACCCGACAAATTTTACAAAATCCGAATACCCATTTCAATATGAGTTCAACCATACAAAATTTATTAAATTCCGATGCCATTTGGCCCCTCAAATCACGATTTTTCATTTTAGGAATTTCCTTCAAAAACCAATATTTTCCACAACTAAAATCACAAATTAAATGATAAAAATGAAGACAAATTCATGGAATATAATCAATTCTAAGTTAAGAATACTTACTCAAACGTTTTGCTTGAAAAACCCACAAGGAATCGCCCAAAACCGAGCTCTAGAACTCCAAAAATGATAAAAATGGCCTAACCCTCGATTTGGATAACTTATATTCTGCCTAGATATTAAAGCATCGGGAACGCGGAGGAAGTATCGCGTTCGCGAAGAAGAAAAATGAAGGCTGCCCAGATGTGCTTCGCGAACGCGACAGCACGCACACGAACGCGAAGAAGGAAATATTATGGCCCAGAGATTGCTCTTCGCGAACGCGTGAACTAGTACGCGTACGCGAAGGGTGGGATGGCATAAGTACGCGAACGCAATGTACAGACGCGAACGCGATAATAGAAGAGAAAGAGCTACGCGAACGCGAAGAAGGAAAAATGAGGCAACCAGCAAAGACATTTTGCGAACGCGGGAGGGGCTTCGCGAATGCGAAGCAGGATATCAGATACCAGAAACAGCAGTTCAAAAACAAGGAAAAATGACCTGTAGCCCATCCGGAACACACCAGAGGCCCTCAGGGCCTCAACCAAACATGCCAACATATCCCATAACATCATTCAAACTTGTTCCAACCCTCGGAACGCTCAAACAACATCAAAACACCAATTTAACATTGGATTCAAGCCTAAGAACTCCAAAAATTCTCAATTTACGCTTTCGATCAAAAAGTCTATCAAACCTCGTCCGAATGGCCTGAAATTTTGCACACAAGTTACATTCAACACTACGGAGCTACTCCAACTTCCGGAATTCCATTCCGACCCTCAGATCAAAATTTCACTATCGAACCGAAAACTTCAAAAATTCAACTTTCGGCATTTCAAGCCTAAATTAGCTACGGACCTCCAAAACACAAATCCGAACGCGCACCTAAGTCCAAAACCATCATACGAAGCTGTTGGAATCATCAAAAATTCATTCTGGGGCCGTTTACTCAAAAGTCCAATTCCGGTCAAATTCTCACCGCTTAAACTCCCAAAACTAGATTCCCTTTTTTTCAAATTTTTACTCTGAATCATCCGTTAACTGAATTCAACATGCACGCAAGTTGATACTCGTATTATGAAGCTGTTCCAGGCCTTACGCCGCTGAATGGAGCCTAAATTCTCAAAACGACCGGCCGGGTCGTTACACGAGGCGTGCCTTTTAGCGAATTTTCCATGGCCCTCGCAGAGTTGCAAACGCGTAGTTTCTTTAGGCGCAGAATTTTAATAATTTATCTTCCTAAACTTGGGTGCGCATTTATGTGACCCAAATCCAAATCTCAACAATGTCAGACAAAAATGTATTACGGACTGCGGGTGCATTTATGAGACGTGGTTCAAGACGCGTTTTATGTGACGTTGAATCTTCCTAAAAATATTTAAATTAAAAGCGGTTTAAAAGGAATAAAATGCACATATGTTTAAAATGTATTAAAATCAGATAATAGGCCAATTATAACAGTTAAGCGACCGTGCTAGAACCACGGAACTCGGGAATGCCTAACACCTTCTCCCGGGTTAACAAAATTCCTTACCCGGATTTTTGTGTTCGCGGACTGTAATGCAGAGTCAATCTTTTTCTCGATTCGGGATTTGAACCGGTGAATTGGGACACCATAAAATTATCCCAAGTGGCGACTCTGAATTTTTAATAAAATGATCCCGTTTCGATTGTCATTTTAAGTTGGAAAAAACTCCATTGTACCCCTTCGGGGGTGTAGGAAAAAGGAGGTACGACAGCTCTGGCGACTCTGCTGGGGACAAGAACCCAGAACTTCTGGTTCAAGGTTCAGAATTCGAGCTTAGAATAATTGTTACAATTGGCTTTGTTTATTATCTGATTTTATTACATGTTCGGGCCAAATGTGCTAAATGTTGCTTTTACCGCTTTGATATTATCTGAACTGTATATAAATGTCACGACCCATTTCCACAATAGGTCATGATGGCGCCCGACACCGTTGCCAGGTAAGCCAATGCGGAACCTTTTCCATCTCCTTATGTTAATTTTAGCGGAAATTTAAGTGAAATAATTATCCGAATTTGAGTTCCCAACCCGAAAGTGATAGATAAAATAAATAACATAATATTACAACCCAAAAACTAGTCTACCAAAGTGTGTGCCAAGACCTGGTGTCACAAGTACGGACATCTAGTAGAATACACAAAAGAATATCTCTATCCTACTGTCTGAGATAAAGAAAGACAACAAAAGTAAAGGAAGACTCCATCCGGCTGCTGGGCGGCGTAGGAAGGAAGCAGCTCACAGTGGAAGTAACAAAATTTCATGATAAATTCTTAGTTTTACTAAAACCCTAGGTCTAGCTCTAACCCTTTGATTTTACCTAATTTTTAGTGTTTAATCAACTTAATATACATGTATTCAAACTAATAATGAATGGAAGTAACTTACCTTGAAGTGCTATGTTGAAATCCTCTCTTTATAAGCCCCAAATAGCCTAACTGTGGTGTAGAAAATGAAATAAATGGCCATTGAGTTCGAATTAAATGAACTCACTGCCCAGCGATTTCCGTTTCTACGGTGCACTGACTGCTTCTGCGAAAACCGCTTCTGCGGAACTTCAATCGCTTCTGCGAACCTGGCCCAAAATGCCTGGACCGCATCTGCAGTCTGAGTCCCGCTTCTGCTAAATCGCTTCACCGGAAATTGGGCCGCTTCTGCGGCTTCGGCCTAAGGCGACTGGACCGCTTCTACGGTCTAGGGATCGCTTAAGCGGAACCACTTCTGCGGTATCTAGGCCGGTTCTGCGGTTTCCCTTGGACTGGCCCTTGGCCGCTTCTGCGATGGATCGACCGCATGTGCGGTCCCGCTTCTGCGGTCCAAGAACCGCAGATGCGGTTATGACAGAAGCAGCAACTCGGCTCCCTTTTCCAAATTTCAACTTCACTCGAGCCTCGTCCGATCGACGCTCGGGGCTCCTGAGCCCCGCCCGAACATACCGACAAGTCTGACATCACGAGGCAGACCTACTCGAACCCTCGGAACACTAAAAACAACGCTAAATCTTGGAATCACCCCCTAAAACCAAATGAATCAAACTATTGAACTTCAAGTTCTTAATTCTCTTCTAACGGGTCAAAACGCCCTTAGACTACTCAGATTGGCACCAAATTTTACGGGCAAGTCTTAAACAACATTGCGGACCTGTACCAAGCTTCGAAACCAAAATCCGAGCCCGATACCTAGGGAATTAATGATTACTTAGTTTCTTTAATTCATTAAAACTTCAATTTAACAATTTTAAATAAAAATTCATTACGGGCTAGGGACCTCGGAATCCAATTCCGGACATACGCCCAGGTATCATATTTTCCCACGGACCCTCCGGGACCATCAAATCACGAATTCGGGTTCGTTTTCCCAAAAAGTTGACCGAAGTCAAACTTGGTCTTTTAAGAAAATCTTGAAGAAGCAAATGGCCATATTTTTACTCGAAACTCTTCTGACTCCCGAACCAACCGTCCCCGCAAGTTATAAATTAGCTAAAGCAAGCGCGAGAAGTTTTATTTAAAGGAACGGGGTTCTAAAGTGAAAAACGACCAGTCGGGTCGTTACATTCTCCACCTCTTAAAATAACGTTCGTCCTCGAACGGACATAGAAAAGTACTTGGTCTGCTGAATAAGTGGGGATATCTGCTCCGCATGTCCTCCTCAGACTCCCAGGTCGCCTCCTCGACCGGTTGGCCCCTCCACTGGACCCTCACTGCAGAAATCCTCTTGGATCTCAACTGGCGATCCTGTCTATCAATGATGGCAACTGGCTCCTCCTCATAGCCCAAACTCTAATCTAACTGAATAGTACTGAAGTCCAACACATGGACAGGTCGGCATGGTACTTCCGAAGCATCGAAACATGGAAAACTGGATGAACTCCTGATAAACTGGGGGGTAAAGCAAGCTCGTAGGCAACCTACCCAACTCGCCTCAACACCTCAAAGGGTCCAATAAACCTGGGGCTTAGCTTTCCCTTCTTCCCGAACCTCATAATGCCCTTCATTGGCGAGATTTTCAAGAGAACCTTCTCGCCAATCATGACTGACATATCACGCGCCTTCTGATCCGCATAACTCTTTTGTCTGGACTGAGCTGTGCGGAGACTCTCCTGAATCAACTTTACCTTATCCAAGGCATCCTGTACCAGATCTATACCAAGTACGTTAGCCTCACCAGGCTCAAACCACCCGATAGGAGAACGACAACGTCTACCATATAAAGCCTCATACGGGGGCATCTTTATGCTGGACTGATAGCTGTTGTTGTATGCAAACTCTGCTAAAGGCAAGAACTGATCCCACTGCCCTCCAAAGTCAATCACACATGCTCTAAGCATATCCTCTAAAATCTGAACTGTCCGCTCCGACTGCCCGTCGGTCTGAGGATGGAATGCTGTGCTAAGCTCTACACGGGTCCCCAACTCACTCTGAACGGCTCTCTAGAAATGGGAAGTGAACTGAGGGCCTTTGTCTGATATGATGGAAATCGGCACACCATGCAATCGAACTATCTCCCGAATATAAATCTGAGCGTATCTCTCAGCTGTATAAGTAGTCGCCATTGGAATGAAGTGAGATGACTTGGTCAACCTGTCCACAATGACCCACACTGAATCAACCTTCCGTAAAGTCTGCGGCAACCAACTACGAAATTCATGGTTATGCGCTCCCAGTTCCACTCAGGAATAGGCATATGCTGAAATAGGCCACCCGGCCTCTAGTGCTCATACTTGACCTGTTGGCAATTCAAACATCTAGCTACGTACTCCACGATGTCCTTCTTCATTCTCCGCCACCAATAATGCTGCCTCAAGTCACGATACATCTTTGTGGCACCCGGATGAATGGAATACCTCGAGCTGTGGGCCTCATCTAAAATCCTCTCTCAAACCGTTAACATTAGGAACACATAGACGGTCCTGAAGCCGCAACACACCATCCTCGCCGATGGAAACCACCTTAGCACCTCCCTGAAGCACCGTCTCTCTGAGAACTACCAAATGTGGATCATCGAACTGCCGGGCCTTAATCTGCCCCAATAACGAAGACTGAGCGACCACACACGCTAGAACTCGGCTGGGCTCTGAAATGTCCAACCTCACAAGTCTGTTAGCCAAGGACTGAATGTCCAAGGCTAGGGGCCTCTCCTTTGCTGGAATGAATGCTAGGCTACCCATACTCTCCGCCTTTCTGCTCAAGGCATCCGCGACCACATTCGCCTTGCCAGGATGATAAAGAATGGTAATGTCATAATCTTTTAGTAACTCAAGCCACCTGCGCTGCATCAAATTAAGGTCCCTCTGCTTGAACAGATGCTGCAAGTTGCACTGATCGGTGTAAACCTCACATGACACCCCATACAAATAATGCCTCCATATCTTAAGAGCATGAACAATCCTTGCCAACTCTAGGTCGTGCACAGGGTAATTCTTCTCATGAACCTTTAGCTGATGCGAAGCATATATAATAACTCGCCCCTCCTACATTAATACGCACCCCAAGCCAACGCGTGAAGCGTCGCAATATACCGTATACATCCCTGATCCGGATGGCAACACAAAACCCGGTGCCGTAGTCAAAGCCGTCTTCAGCTTCTGGAAGCTCTCCTCACAATCGTCGAACCAACGAAATGGGGCACCCTTCTGGGTCAATCTGGTCAAAGGTGATGCAATGGATGAAAAGCCCTGCACAAATCACCGATAATAACCTGCTAATCCCAGGAAACTCCTGATCTCGGTCACTAAAGTAGGACGTGGCCAATTCGGAACTGCCTCAATCTTCTTGGGATCCACCTTAATACCCTCTCCTGACACAACATGCCCCAAGAATGCCACTGACTCAAGCCAAAACTCACACTTGGAGAACTTAGCATATAGCTTCTGTTCTCGCAAGGTCTGAAGCACTACTCTCAAATGCTGCTCGTGCTCCCCAGGCTACGTGAGTATATCAAGATGTCGTCAATAAAGACGATAACAAAGGAATCAATATAAGGCCTGAATACCCAGTTCATCAGATCCATAAATGCCGCTGGGACATTAGTCAAGCCGAAGGACATCACCAGAAACTCATAGTGGCCATATCTAGTCCTGAATGCAGTCTTCGGGACATCCGAGTCCTGAATCTTTAGCTGATGATACCCTGACCTTAGGTCAATCTTAGAGAACACTCTAGCTCCCTGCAACGGTCGAACAAATCATCAATACGAGGCAACGAGTACTTGTTCTTGATGGTGACCTTGTTCAACTGGCGGTAATCAATGCACATCCGCATGGTCCCATCCTTCTTCTTCACAAATAGCACTGGCGCGCCCCAAGGCGATACACTAGGCCTGACAAACCCCTTTGCTAACAACTCCTCCAGCTGCTCCTTCAACTCCTTCAACTCCTTAGGAGCCATACGGTATGGTGGAATGGATATAGGCTGAGTGTTTGGAGCCAAATCAATGCAGAAATCAATATCACGATCCAGAGGCATGCCAGGAAGATCAGAAGGAAAAACATCAGCGAACTCTCGGACTACTGACACTGAATCAATCGCCGGAGACTCTGCGGTGACGTCTCGAACATAAGCTAGATAGGCCAAACACCCCTTCTCGACCATGTGTCGAGCCTTCAGGAAAGAAATAACCCTGCTAGGCATATCAACTGTGGAACCCTTCCACTCCAATCTCGGCGATCCTGGCATCACTAGTGAAACAGTCTTGGCATGGCAATCGAGAACGGCGTGATATGGAGATAACCAATCCATGCCCAGGATGACCTCAAAATCAGTCACATCAAGCAACAGAAGGTCTGCTCTAGTCTCGAGACCACAGAAAGTGACCACACAGGACCGGTAGATCTGATCCACAACCACCGAATCACCCACAGGAGTAGACACATGAACAGAGGTGCCCAAAGGCTCAAGAGAAATAACCAGGAAGCGAGTAAACAGAGGTGATACATATGAGTAGGTAGACCCGGGATCAAATAATACCGAAGCATCTCTACCACTGACGGAAATAATACCTGTGATGACGGCATCTGAGGCCAATGCATCTGGCCTGGCCAGAAGAGCATAAAATCTAGCTGGAGCGCCGGCTGTCTGGCCTCCACCTGACTGAGTAGTAGCTGGCTGACCTCTCCCTATCTGGCCTCCACCTCTAGGACGGCCTCTACCCGTCTGCCCTCCACCTCTAGGTGGCTGGGCAGCTGGTGCTGAAATCATGGGCTGCTGACCCTGCTGCACTGCCTTGCCCCGAAGTCTGGGGCAGTATCTCCTCATGTGACCGGGATCTCCGCACTCAAAACAACAGCGCGGGGCGGCGACCTGCTACCCTGATGGCTGACCCTGATAACCCGTAGGCCTGCTGGAAGAAGCCTGAGTAGCCGGTGGACGACACGAACTCTCCGGCATGGCACAGAAATAAGAATCAGAAGGACCTTGGGGACCTGAATACCCACTGGAGGAACCCTGAATAGCTGGCGGGCGGTAGGAAGTCTCTGGCATAGCACTGAGATAGGGGCGTGCTGGAGCCCCCCGGGCAGGAGGTGGTGCTGAAACTGGTGGCCTACTAGGCTGGCCTCTCCCATAGTGACCTCTGCCCCTAGCTGGGGCACCTCTGAACCCACCGGAGAACCTAGCTCTCTTATCCTGCAGTATCTACTCTCTACCCCTCTGGCGATATCCCTCAATCCGACGAGCAATCTCGACCACTAGCTGATACTCTATGCCCATCTCCACCTCTCGAGCCATACTAAATCGAATACCGGGCTGCAATCCAGCGACAAACCTCCGCACCCTCTCCGCATCTGTAGGAAGTATCATGAGTGCATGGCGGGACAACTCGGAAAACCTTGCCTCATAGTCAGCCACAGACATCTGACCCTCCTCGAGCTGCTCAAACTGGTACCACAGCTCCTCCCTCTCAGAGGGTGGGATGTACCTATCCAAGAACAACTGTACAAACTGATCCCAAGTGATGGGAGGAGAACCCGCTGGTCTGCCGAGAACGTAGGACTGCCACCATCTACGGGCCCTGCCCTCGAGCTGAAAGGTAGTGAAGTCAAATCCGTGGGACTCCAATATCCTTATGTTGTGCAGTCAGTCCCTGCACCTGTCTATGAAGTCCTAAGCATCCTCATGACGCTCGCCCCCGAAGACTGGAGGATGAAGCCTGGTCCATCTGTCTAATAGCTTCTGTGGATCACCATCCACAGCTGGCCTGGGCTGGGGTGCCGCTGCAGCAACTGGCTGATCCCCATATGCGGGTAGTGCACCTAGAGTCTGATATATCGCAGCTGCATGGCCTGGAGCCTGAGTAGTAGGGGTCTAGGCCCCCCCTCCTGCCTGTGAAGTGGCTGGGTTTGCTGGAAATAAACCAGCATGAGTCATAGTATCCATGAACCGTAGCATAAGGCCCATGACCTCCTGAAATCCCGGTGCTGTCATGAAATCCGCAGGGGTAGGATCAGCTGCGGGCACCTCGCCCTGCTCCTCAATAATAGGTTCCTCCAGAGGATCTGCCGGTGGTGCAACTAGAACGGCTCTGGGACGCCCTCGTCCCCTACCACGGGCCGGTGCCCTCCCCCGGCCTCTACCTCGGCCTCTAGCAACGGGGGGAGCAGCTCCTCCCGGGTCCGAAACGCCAGCGGTACGAGTTCTCACCATCTGTGAGAGAATAGAAGGGGGAAATTTAGTACTCTAAGCACTGCACGACAGGAAATGAATAAAGAGTAGTCTTTCCTAATACCCTATAGCCTCTCGAAGATAAATACAGACGTCTCCGTACCGATCAACAAGACTCTATCAGGTTTGCCCATAACTCGTGAGACCTACGTGAACCTAGTGCTCTGATACCATGTTGTCACGACCCATTTTCACAATAGGTCATGAGGGTGCCTGACACCCTTGTCAGGCAAGCCAATTGCGGAAACATTTCTAAAATACTTATGTTGCTTTTAATTAAAATAAGTGAAATAAACACTCAAATTGGAATTTAAACTAGAAGAACTGAATACTGTAATAATATGATTACACAACCCCAAATGACCGTCTACCAAAGTGTGTGCCAGAACCTGGTGTCACAAGCTACGGGCAACTAGTAGAATATACATCCAAAAGAATACCACACTACCCTACTGTCTGGATCCGAATAGACAGAAAATAACAATACAAAGAAAGACTTCTTCGGCTGCGGATCGACATGGAAGGAAAGCAGCTCACCGTAGAAGTCCCAAGCCTGCTCACGAATGCGTACCAGAGAAATAACCGGATCCACCTGCCTCAGAACCTGTACATTTAAGTACAGAAGCGTAGTATGAGTACATAAACAATATGTACCCAGTGAGTATCCCGCCTAATCTCGAAGAAGTAGAGACGAGAGGTCCACTTGATACTCACTAGGGTCAGATAATATTATGAGTATAAGTTTAACAATGAAAATCTTTAATACGCAGCAGTTACAACAAGGCATATAAGTCATATTCTTGCTAGGATTCCGATTAATCAATTACTATACTTACAGTTATCAATGCATTTCGGGCCATGAAAAGCAGTACTAACATTTAACAATCTCAGGCAAAGCTATATAAGCATGCGCAAATATGCCGAGGCGACAGCCCGATCCAACAGAAATAAACTGTGCACTTGCCGAGGGTCGACGACGTGCCTATAGATGCATCTATTCATACCGAGGCGATCGGCCCGATCCACAAATAAGTAGAAATATCAAGTATACACACAAGGCACATCAATAGTCATAAGTGTCAAGCAAGACTTCAACAATTATACAAGTACGTTCTTAATCCCTTTTTAAATCTCTAGCATATCCTAAGTGCTCATAGTAACAAGATAATATTGGGAGTCATGTAAAATAAGCGTGATGTGGGTCCTAAACTACCCGGACCATTAACATAGTAGTAGCTACGCACGGACTCTAGTCACCTAGCGCGTGCGTAGCCCCCGCATTTAGCAACAATTACTCAATTATTAATCCTATGGCGACAGTTCCCTCTTACAAGGTTAGAAAAGAGACTCACCTCGCTCCAAAGCGCGCTCCCAATATCGAGAACAAGCCCAAGCTCTTATTTCGAAGCCGAACGATCACCAACTAGTTAAAATAGGTAAGAACTAGTCAATAAAGGCTTACAAGGTCGAATTCTAACTATTTAAGTAATTTCCCAACCTTTTCCACAAGTTTACTAAATTCCGACCCCGGGCCCACGTGCCCGGATTCCGATATTTTTCGAAGGAAATTGTTCTACAACCTAAGGATCAATAATATATAAATTCTAGTCCATATCATAACAACTTTCATGCTTAAATCTTAATTTTATTAAAACCCTAGGTCTAGCTCTAACCCTTCGATTTTATCTAATTTTTAGTGTTTAATCTACCCAATATACATGTATTTAAACTAATAATGAATGGGAGTAACTTACCTTGAAGTGCTATGTTGAAACCCTCTCTTTGGAAGCCCCCAAATCGCCTAAGTGTGGAGTGAGAAATGAAAAATGGCCTTTGAGTTCGAATTATATGAACTCTCTGCCCAGCGATTTCCGCTTCTGCGGTGCTAGGACCGCTTCTGCAGAAATGGGCCTGCTTCTGCGGAAATGGCCCAAGAAGCCTGGACCGCTTCTGCGGTCAGGTGCCCGCTTCTGCGGATTTCGTGTCGCTTCTGCGGATTTGGCCTGAGGCTACAGGGCCGCTTCTGCGGTCGGGGGACCGCTTTTGCGGAACCGCTTCTGCGGCTATGAAGCTGCATCTGCGGTCTCCCTTTGCGAGGCCCTAGCTTCTGCGATCAAATGACCGCATCTGCGGTCCAAGAACCGCAGATGCGGTTATGACAGAAGCAGCAACTTCAGCTATTTCTCAATTTTTCTACTTCGCTCGAACCTCGCTCGTTTGACGCTCGGGGCTCCCGAGCCCCGCCCGAACACACCGACAAGTCTGAAACACGAGGCAGACCTACTCAAACCCTCGGATCACTTAAAACAACGCTAAATCTTGGAATCACCCCCTAAAATCAAATGAATCAAACTATTGAATCTTCAAGTTCTTAATTCTCCTCTAACGGGTCAAAATGCCCTTAAACTACTCGGATTGACACCAAATTTTACGGGCAAGTCTTAAATGACATTATGGACCTGTACCAAGCTTCGGAACCAAAATCAGAGCCCGATACCTAGGGAATCAATGATTACTTAGCTTTTTTAATTCCTTAAAGCTTCAATTAAACAATTTTAGATAAAAAATTCATTACTCGGGCTAGGGACCTCGGAATTCGATTCCGGACACACGCCCAGGTCCCATATTTTCCCACGGACCCTCAGAAATTGTCAAATCACGAATCCGGGTCCGTTTTCCCAAAATGTTGACCGAAGTCAAACTTGATCTTTGAAGAAAGTCTTAAAGAAGCAAATGAGCATATTTTACTGAAAACCCTTCCAATTCCCGAACCAATCGCCCCCCGCAAGTCGTAAATTAGTTAAAGCAAGTACGTGAGGCTTTATTTAGGGGAAAGAGGTACATCATTCAAACTTGTTCCAACCTTCGGAACGCTCAAAACAACATCAAAACACCAAATTTGCATCGGATTCAAGCCTAAGAATTCTAAAAACTTCCAAATTCCGCTTTCGATCAAAAAGTCTATCAAACCACGTCCGAATAACCTGAAATTTTTGCACACATACCCCAAATGACACAACGGACCTACTGCACTCGAAATTCCATACTGACCCCTATATCAAAATCTCACCTATCAACCGGAAAATGCCAAAATTCCTATTTCGCCAATTCGAGCTTAAATCTACTTTAGACCTCCAAAACACATTCTGATCACGCTCCTAAGTCCCAAATCACCTCCCGAAGCTATCGGAATCATCAAAATTCGCATCCGAGTCTTATTTCACATAAGTCAACATCTGGTTGACTTTTCCAACTTAAGCTTTCTTAAAAGAGACAAAGTGTCTCAAACCTTACCAAAACCTCTCCGAACCCGAGCCAACCAACCCGATAACACATAATACAGCTGAACAAGACAATAAGAAGCAAAAATGGGGGAAACGGGGCGGTAACTCATAAACGACCGGCTGGGTCATTACAGCAATGAACGGTTGTAGGCAACAGATAAAAGGTCGTGATATCCGAAATAAACAGAATATCACGACGTGGATCTCGCTCGATTTAATTACGATTTTTGATAGAAAATCAATCCAAATCACCTCCAATCTTCCTCAAATTTTGTATATTGACTTATCTATATGTTTTCAATGAATTTTAACTATACCCATTGAAAAAATTCTTTTTTTGCTTAGATTTTTGGAATATTGTATTTTGTATTTCATCACCTTATTTGCTACCTCATCCATGAAATTTTCTTTCTGTCTTGCCTCTAATGTTGCTAATCACGCTTTAAAATATGGAAGGAGATTTTTACATGTGATTCTTTGAGATAAAGAAACTTATTTATTTAGTTTTTTAATTTTTATATGTGCTTGGCTAGTTTTGGTAAGTTTATGTCTAATGGCTAGAGGTAGGTAAGTTGAAACTTATATGGGACGTTTGTGCAAGTTTCCCTTTTGTTATGTTGTTTGCACAGATTTTTGCCAAGTCTTACACCTATTCAAACACCTTACAAATAACTTTTTTTCCTACTTTTCACGTAGGATTGGTTAACACTTACCTAATAATAACACAAAGATCAATAACCACCATTTTTTGTCTTTGTGTGAAAGAGACCAAAAAATAGTATATATGTGTTCAATTTGCTTAAGTATTATCCTTTCATACTTTATTCGTTTTATAAAACGATAGGTTACAAGATCTGAGTTCAGGCAGAGATAAATGCAATCATCATAGAGAACTTAGACCTCTGGCTCTTTGCAAAATGACGATTTCTACTGGTGTGAAAGACATACTGACATCAAAGCTTGTTGGATCCCTGACACTTGCTTGCTATAGGAGAAGATACAAAATTCATGGAAGCTATCATTGCCACTTGAAAAGAGTACGGATAATCATGCATAGTATATATCTTTATCCATAACTATGGAACAGTAGGGGGTGACGTGGAAGAAAGGTTATCTTTAAAAATGATATTACTAAGTGGAAAAAACCAAAATGAATGTTTTGAATGACCTTTTTAAATTGTATATTAATTGTTAAATCTCCTTGAAATAATAAAAAACTCTAGTAAAGTAGTATATATATATATATATATATATATATATATATATATATATATATATATATTATATTAATTTCATGCGTGACATATACTCGAATTTCTTTATTTGAATATTTTTATTTAAATTTCTGATTTTCCCCATAGTGTATTAATCTGTGCATCAACGGATAGCCACACCACATGTATCATGTGGCACGGACAGCTGTCACACCTCCTTTTTTTACACACCTACCCCGAAGGATAAATATATAAGGGAGTTTTTCCATTTAAAGTGACATTATTCGAAATGGGATTATTTATTTATTTTTAGAGTCGCCACTTGGGATAGGATTGGCTTTTGGTGTCCCAAGTCACCGATTTAATTTGAATCCCAAATCGAGGAAAAATTCGACTTCCCAATCGGAGTCTGCGAACCAGAAATTCTGAATAAGGAATTCTGTTGATCCGAGGGAAGGTGTTAGGCACCCCCGGATCCCGTGGTTCTAGCACGATCGCTTAAATTATTATAATTGGCTAAGAATCTGATTTTAATACATATTTTAACTAATGTGCTTTTTAAATTTAAACCGCTTTATTATTATTTTTAAGAAGATTTGCAACGTCGTAAAAATATATCTCGAACCACGTCACATAAATGCACCTGTAGTCTTCGACACATTTCAACTTCGTTGGGATTTGGATTTGGGTCACATAAATGCACACCCGAGTTTAGGAAGGTAATTTTAAATTACGCGCCTAAAGCAACTACGCATTTTTAACTTTGCGAGGGCCATGAAAAATTCAGCTAAATGACACGCCTCGATTTCTAAAGAATTAAAATTAATTAAATGAGGGCCATGGGCTTAGGGATTTTATTTGGAAGTGTAAAGGACTCTAGCTAATAAGATTAAAATCGATTATGTGGAAACCACTATCCAAAGATGAGACAAAAACTACAATTAATTTTGATAACTAGTCATGCAACCCATTTAACCTTGAATTAAAAATATGACTATCCCTTAATCACCTAAGCTTCAGTACATAATTTTAAATCACTCAAAAGCAAATATGAAATCATTGTTGCAAGTATAAATCAATGTTGCCTATCAGTACGTCATTTTCAAATAAGTCCAAACAAAGAACGTTGATTAGGATTTATCTAAAGTAATCAAATCATTACTTCCTTATTTCAATACCAAACGTGAAACTGAAATTTAACATGAGTTCTAATAAACAAGCTTCGACAGAATAAGGCACACAAGAAATTCAATCGTTAACGACGTAGTTTATAAGGCAAAGATCGGACCTTTCGTATAAATGAATGGAGCTGAAATTACAAACTTGGCAACTGGGTGATGCCGGACCGGAGTTCTCGGGAGTGAAGTGGCTATTGAGGTTGTGAATGTGCAAGAAAGGAGAAGAAGAACAATTGTTGCTGGTGGAAAACGGCAGAAATCTGCATAAGAAAATGGCGTTGTTCTCTTTTTTAGTATTGGAGACGATGGTCTCTTTTTCCCTTTTTGGAATCTGCGGCTGATTGTGTTTTTTAGAGTGTAGGGTGTGTTTGTGTTGTAGGTAGTATTATATAGGGTAGGGATTAGGTTAGGGGTATGGGCCTAGGAACTATGGGCTAGGGATTTTGGGCCAAAGACTAAAAAATGGACTATAAGATTTGTAAAAACGGGATAAACCAACCTAAAGCTAATTCTTTCTTCTAAAATTATGTACAATTATAATATAAAATATAAGATTAATTTTAATTAATTGAACTAAACTATAAAACATAAAACTACTTTTTTTTTTCAAGATTATAAAAATAAAGATACGGTACTATTTTTTGTAATTTTTTTTAAGATTAAAAATGACTATAAAATATTAATAAACCTATTTTTTTTGTAATTTTTTATTTTCTTGTAATAAAATAAAGTAAAATAGTAAAAATTAGTTGAAATGGCGATGTTAGGCCTAAACTAAATATTTACATGCTAAAATGGGTAAAATTTCGGGGAGGGTCAAAAATCACATGTCAACAGCTGCCCCTCTTTGACTGGAAACGCGAACAGACAAAGAATGACTAGACAGGTTTTTTGACCCGACCCTTATTTAAAGAGAGCTAAAACTAAGAGGAAGGAGAATGTGACCGAGCCCTGGTATCTGAGCTGCCTACATATCCTTGGCTATAAAGGAATCAGGCCACGTGTAGTTCAGTAGTGGATGAGATGATGGAGTACCGAGGTTGAGAGCCGAGCGAGGTGCCGTCGAGGTTCTGGTCCGCGGTCCCGTTATTACATCAAAATCAAAAATGAAAAAGACTAACTAAGCCTATCAGCTACGAGTTACAAGATTCCTATCTATGAGTCTTCTGAAGCTTGATCTTGAGTCTTGGTTGGTTCTTCATGCGGACCCTGATTAGAATCTTGATGCTTGTTAGCTGCAGGTGTTGGTTCAATCTTCTTCAGTTTTTCAAACCAAGACGGGACATGCAGAGCTTGTGACCTCAGTCGTGTCTTGAGCAGCTCACATTTTTCATCAATTTCTGCATTTTGAATTCACTTCTTTTTCTTTTCTTCTTTTTCTTTATTCTGGATTGAGACTCATTCTTTTGGTCGTCTCGAACCCTGTGTCTTGAGGTCGACCTGCTTAAGATACCAAAACAAACAAACGAACGAAATTTTCTGCCCCAGTTTTCACTAGGAAGATTTCGTGAGTTAGTTGTGACATATATCTAAGCGATAATCAGGATTGTGTAGGGAGATCCTCGGTTTTTTTTTTGGCCGGGATTTGGAAAGAAAAAAGCTCCTCGGTTATTTAGCCTGTAGATCCTCGGTTTTTTGGCAGGGATTTGGAAAGAAAAAGCTCCACGGTTTCTTGGCCGGGAGATACTCGATTTTTTGGCCGGGATTTGGAAAGAAAAGGATCCACGATTTTTTGGCCGGGAGATCCTCGGTTTTTTGGCCGGGATTTTGAAAGAAAAGGTTCCACGATTTTTTGGCCGGGAGATCCTCGGTTTTTTGGCCGGGATTTGGAAAGAAAAAGCTCCACGGTTTTTTGGCCGGGAGATCCTCGGTTTTTTGGCCGGGATTTGGAAAGAAAAAGATCCTCGGTTTTTTGGCCGGGATATTTAAGGAATGGGATCCTATGCTACCATGATTTGTTTTTCTTTTGGGATTTTCATTTTTATTTCTTTTCTTCTTTCTTCTTCTTTTGTTTTCCTCTTTTATGTTTTCCTTTTATTTATCAAAACACATGAAAGAACTTGGGAGGGGAAACTTCCTTTTTGGTCGTTTTTCTGCTACAAACCTGTTTCAGCGCTTGCGCATTTCATCTTTTTTTGGACTACACCTGCTTCTTGCACGGTTGCTTTGAATTAAACCTGTTTTCAACAAAGAACAATTTGTTAGTTTGAAACGGTGGTTGGTTTTGTGGCCTTGATCATCCCAATTGCTTGATCTCGGCCCCATTCCCGTTGAGAACTTTGCTGCTTGTTTGCCTTGAGGGTAAATCTCTTTTCAAACCGATCGGGTTCAGCCTTCAGGATTTCATTATGACTCACCCGTGTGGGCTCTAGCCTTTTCACTTTATTCTGCCCTTGGGACCTTTGCCTTTGACTTCCTTTCTTTTCCAATGTTCTTGCTTCGAAAGCATCAATCACTTTAGTCAGTCGAGATTGGCCTGACGCACTCGCTGAGGCTGGGTATTTCTTCGACTCTGACCAGGCGGAGCCCTGTGAAACCGGTCCTGCCACCTTTTCTTTGTACTAGTTACGGAATCAGAGTTAAACCGAAAGGGATTCAAAGAAAAAGTATGCAAAAGGCAAGCATATGATTTTAAAGAGAAGCGTCCCTTTCGGGGGAAAAGAAAGACTTATCTGGGGTGTGCACGCTAGCTTCGAATGAACATGACATGCTTTTTGGACTGGACGCCCGACCCACACAAACTTTCCAACTTCCCGTGAATCCATTGATCCGCATTTCAAAACCAGGGAACCTCGCCAGGACTCTTCTAGTGGCGAGATGTCTTCTTTTCGGCCGACAGCGCCCTTCGCGGGTTTTTGCTAATCGACCTCTCTCATTTCTCTTCTCACCATCGCCTGATAGTGCTCTTTACGAATTTTCACCCAACGGACTCTCTCATTTTTAATTTCTCTTCTCACCGTCGCCTTATGGTGCCCGAAGGTTTTCACCGATAAGACTCTCATTTTATTTTTCTCAATTTGGACTATACCAGCTTCCAACAATATTGCTTTTCAATTCCCACGCCTTTGCCAATTGATCAGAAGGACTTGGACAAGGTTTTGGGTAAAAAGAATTCTAGACGGAGGTACAACTTTGGAACCATTTCGGCAGATTCATGGCCGAACCATTACATCATCTGCCCCAGTTTCAACTTTTGGGGGAAATTGGGATTTTTGTTTTGGCGTGACTGAACCCCAGAGAGAGGCTGCCTACGTACCCTTTCGGGATCAAGTCAAACGTAGTTCAGGCAAATAATTTTTGTTTTTGTTTTTGCTTTTGTTTTGGTTTTTGTTTTCTTTTTGTTTTCTTTTTCTTTTTCTTTTTCTTTTTCTTTTGCTCTTTTTCCATCTTATTTTCTTTTCCTTTTCTTTTTTTTTTCTCTTCTTTTTTTTCTTTTATTTTTTCTTTTCTCTTTTTTTTTCGATAATACTTCCCGGTTCCAAAGAGGGTGACCAAAGAAGCGTAACCGGCTCAAAGGGTTTACGAAGGGTTGATAGTGTTTGGGTAGCGAGAAGGAAAGCCTTCGTCATCTCAATTGCACAAAAGCCATCGCCGCATGAGGATTAGACGTAGTACCTTTTTATTGCATCTGCTGTTTCAGGATCATTTCTTTCGATGTCTCCCAAATATCATGCTCCTCTTAGCAGTATCCTTCTGATGATGTAAGGACCGTTCCAATTAGGAGCAAATTTTCCTTTTGCTTCCTGGTGATGAGGGAGAATGCGTCTTAACACCAGTTGTCCTATTTCAAGATTCCTGGGCCGCACTTTCTTGTTGTAAGAATGGGTAATTCTTTGTTGGTACGACTGCCCGGATGTGCCCTGAGTACAGCACACTCTCTTGTTGTAATGTGCGAACCAATTTTCCTTCGGTTATTCCAATTCTTTGTTTTATATCCTCAAAGTTACCTTCTTTGCATTTCGACTCTTGATTCATGATTTCGAAATCTGACAGTGTTTTGGGGTCTAGGCATGAAGTCCGCAAGCATGTCATGTTATTTAAAACTGCATTATTAGAACTAAAGAGAAGAAAATGGAGGAGAAAAATAGCAAAATCAGAAAGAAAAATGAACGAAGAAGTTTTGATTTCATTTTTTTTTTTTGGAATTTTGAAGATAACAGGGTTCACATTCGGGAATTTAAAGACAAGAAAACTACAGGAAACATCCGAGTTACACCTTGGAATAACTCGGGATGCAGAAAAAGTAGCAGGACAGGTCTATCGGGGACTCCCGCCTGATCGGGAATGGCGTAGCCTTTCAATTTTGGAGTTTAGCATCTGGTCCCATGTAGAGCACCTTAGCGGTGCTAGTCCCTTCTCCCGGCTGGACCATATGGGTTTCGTAGAGCATTTTCCTCATTGCCCCACGTATTTCCTCACTTTCTTCAGCCATGAAAACCTCATCATCTTCCTCTTTACCGCATTTAGGCTTGACAAAAGTTTCATACAAATGTACCACCTCATAATCAACCATTTTCATTTTTTGGAAGAACACTTCTGCTTCCTCAGCACTTACAGGCCTCTTCGGCGGGAAACGCCTTCTGGTGGCATTGTTTATCTCCTCTACATTTGAATATTTCTCAACAGGGGGTTTTCTAACAGCTCTCCCAAGATCTCTTTACCCTTGTACGTAACCACCGTCTAATGATAATTCCATGGTACCGCAGCAGGGTACCCCTATTGGTCAACCTACCATGACTGCAGCAGACCCATTTGAACAAGCTTCGGAAACAGACTGGAGTAGGATTCATCGATTGGTGTAAAATTTGGTCTCCTGGGTGGGTCACGAGGACGGAAGTTATTCTGCGGAGGATGGGGATTATAGTGGTTCTGGTGAGGAGGCCGGTTTCTTTGGAATGGAGGTTGATTTCTGTTGGCTTGTGGCTGCGGTCGGGCGAAAGGTTGGGCATTCATGACCGCATAAGGTGGGGAAGCATAAGCCATATCAGGATGAGGATAGTAGTGTTGAGGGGTTCTTTCAGAGAACACAGGTCTCGGAGCCCGATATCTTATTCCCCCTGATGCTACCATAACTGTTTCCTCTTTCATTTTACCCTTAGCCATTCCTCCAGACCCGCCTTGGATGGCTTGGGAGTTTGCTCTTATGGCCGATTGACTCAAAATCCTTCCCGTTTTCAAACCCTTCTTTACCATTTCGCCAATTTTAATTGCCTCTGCAAAAGGCTTGCCCATGGCCGACATCATATTCTGAAAGTAATCTGCTTCCTGGGCCTGAAGGAAGACGGTGACCATTTCTACTTCATCCATGGGAGGTTTCACCCTCGATGCCTGTTCGCGCCACTTAATAGCATATTCTCTGAAACTTTCCGAGGGTTTCTTCTTCAAATTGGCCAAAGAGTTCCTGTCTGGTGCGATGTCAATGTTGTACTGAAATTGCCTTACAAAGTCTCTGGCTAGATCATCCCAAATGTGCCATCGTGAGACATCCTGGTCCATATACCATTCTGAGGCAATGCCTACTAAGCTTTCTCCGAAATAAGCCATCAACAACTCTTCTTTTCCGCCGGCCCCGCGCAGCTGGTTGCAATATCTTTTGAGGTGGGCAATAGGATCGCCATGCCCGTCATACTTTTCGAACTTTGGCGTTTTAAATCCCATGGGCAGGTGCACGTAAGGGAACATGCACAAATCAGTATAAGAAACACTTTTCTGCCCGCTTAAGCCTTGCATGTTCTTCAAGCTCTACTCAAGGCTCCTCATTCTTTTCGCCATCTCATCTTGTTCAGGAGCTTTGGGAGTTTTATCCTGCCCCGGTGTAAGCTCAAATGGTGGTGGCTGAGAGTAATTATATGTTGATATTGAGGAGGATCCACTGGAAAGACAGGGTTTTGGAAAGTGAAAGCTGAGGGATCAAAGATAGGCCTTGGCAGTGAAGGTTGTGTTGTAGCAGAGCATGGTGGAGCAGTGAAGATGTTAGGAGCTGCTCCTGCTGGGAACACCTGGGGGCGGACCTCAGAAGGTGTTCCGACGAAGTGAGCGGTCACGTAGGCTGTCCCAAAAGAGTATAAGGGTGGCCGATAGGGACATTGGAGGTACCCCCAGATCTAGGGAATGGTTCAGGAAATCCAGGGATGGCGCTTGGAGGCTCCCTTCCATTGGTCCAGGCGTCCCACATCTCCATGAGTCGGAGACGTACTATTCGGTTCTCTTCAGCTGTGACAGACTCAGATGCCGGGATCCCCAAGATGGGGCTGTCCTCAGAGATGGGAACTGCGGGCAAAGTCATTTCTGTAGATATTTCCACACTTCCTTTTGATCTGGTGAAGCATTGATGCGATGCCAGCTTACCACAACCAACCACCGTTTCTAAAGCTAAGCTGGAATTTGAAGCAACACACGGTTAGTTTGAGACAAGTAACAGATAGGCAATCGCATGTTGGGGTGTGATGCACCTATACAGTTAAACGGATGTCTATATGTTTGCACTGGTTGCATGCGTCATCCCGGCCTTTCTTTTTCTATTTTCTCTTCTTTTGATTTCTACTCTTTGTTTTTCTTGCTTTTCGTTCTCTTTTTTCCTTCTTTTCCCTTTTCTTTTGCCATGGTTTCTCTCGATTCCTTATTTTCTCTTTTGCGTTTCTTTCTCTCTC
>NW_017670473.1:401046-427045 GCF_001879085.1 Nicotiana attenuata | reverse complement strand
AGAATGGCATCACCCGACTTATTATGACAAGAATTAAATTTTTGATTTTTGGCTATTTTTGCAAAGGGGTGGTTGGACCCGATGAGGGTTGCCTACGTATCTCACATCCGGTGAGAATCAAACCAGCGTAGTTCGGGCAAATAATTTTGGGAATTGAGTAAACTAACTCTTTTTTTTCTTTTTATAAAACACAGACCATAAAAGCTTTAAAGCAAAAGAAAAATATTTTTTTTATTTTTTTTGCATTTTTTGTTTTTTGGAATTTTCTAAAAAAATGCTTTAAAAGAAGAAAGGGAATTTTTCAGATTTTTGATTTTTATTTTATTTTTGAAAGAAAGACTTCTGAAAATTCATTTTTTTATTTGAACTTTGGGAATTTTAAAAGTAAAAAGAAAATACTTTTTGTTTGGGTTTTTCATTTGTTTTCTCTTTTTCTAAGAAAAATAAAGAAAATATTTTTGGAATTTGGATGTAACCTCTTAATTTTCGAAAGGGGAACTTCTTTAAGAAAAATGTTTTGAATTTCTGAACTTTTATTTACTTACAAAAGTACTTCTAAAGAAAAGCAAAAATATTTGGACTTCAATTTTTTAAAAAAATTTTATTGACATTTACAAGAAAAAGACTTCTAAAGAAGAAAAGAGTATTTTTGGATTTTTGTTTCTGATTTTTTGAATTTTCAAAATGAAGGAAACCCGTATTATTGGATTTTGATTTTTATTGATTTTTTTTCCATATGAAAGACATCAAAAGAACGAAACCATTTTTGAGTTTAAAAACTCTTTTTTTTTTCAATTTTCTAAGGAAAGATTTCTAAAGAAATAACTAAAAGAAAATATTTTTTTGGATTTTTTGAAAATTGGGGCCGGAACTGATGAGGTTTGCCTACGTATCTCACATCCGGTGAGAATCAGACCCGCGTAGTTCGGTCAGACTTGCCAAAAACTATTTTGAACAACAATTTTCCTTTTTTTTCAAATAGTTTTCTTTTTCCTTTTTTTCATTTTTCAAAAATCCGGCAGCATTTTGGCACTATTTGGGCATTGGTTTTTTCTTAAATGGTCACCCTCACTTAGTCCTAACACTGCTTATTTTCTCAATTTTCACTCATTAAGACAAGCTGGTCAACATGCAAAGCCGAGCAAATAAATGCGCAAGTAGCACGTAAGATGGATCAGGATGGTCAATTCATTTCCGGTCACCTATCCTAGACGGACCCAACCCCTGTGTTGAGTCCCCTAAGTCAAATGCACATGATGCAAACAAACTTCCTACTAGGGATCCGGCATGAGGTCGAGTTATTCTAGGTTCGAAACCTAAGTATATGTTCTAGACTGTGTACCCGAGCGGACAACTCGAGTCGAGGGGGCTACGTACCGGGAACCAAAAGGCCATCCGGCCTAGTAACTTGTCCGGCCTCTTTCTTATTTTAAGGTATTGACACTAACAGAATAGAGTGTCTCAACCAGTGAGCACATCCCCGGAGATGAGAAGAGAGGGGTTTCATAACAATTTTATATATACAATTCAGATAATATCAAAGCGGTAAAACATTTAGCACATATAGCATGGAACATGTAGGAAAATCAGATAAAGCCAAATATAACAATTATACTAAGCTCGAATTCTTGAACCCTGAATCGAAATTCTGGGTTCGTGTCCCCACCAGAGTCGCCAGAGCTGTCACACATCCTTTTTTACACACCTACCCCGAAGGATAAATGTATAAGGGAGTTTTTCCATTTAAAGTGACACTATTCGAAATAGGATTATTTATTTGATTTAGAGTCGCCACTTGGGATAAGATTGGCTTTTGGTGTCCCAAGTCACCGGTTTAATTTTGAATCCCAAGTCGAGGAAAAATTTTGACTTCCCAATTGGAGTCTGCGAACCAGAAATTCTGAATAAGGAATTCTGTTGACCTGAGGGAAGGTGTTCGGCACCCCCGGATCCGATGGTTCTAGCATGGTCGCTTAAATTATTATAATTGGCTAAAAATCTGATTGTAATACATATTTTAACTTATGTGCTTTTTAAACTTTAAACCGCTTTTATTATTATATTTTAACGAGTATTGCAACGTCGTGAAAATGTATCTCAAACCACATCGCACCAGTACGCCCGTGATTTGGCACATTTCAACTTCGTTGAGATTTGGATTTGGGTCAGATAAATGTGCACCCGAATTTAGCGAAGTAATATTATTAAACACGCACCTAGAGCAACTACGCGTATTACTATCTTTGTGGGAAGCCATGAAAATTCGCTAAATGGCATGTCCCGGATTTCTAAAATATTTTAATAAAGTATTTAATGAGGGCCCCGTGATTTATGCGTCTTTGTTTGGGCGAGGCTCATCTCACTTTTATTTTAAAGGTACGTCCTAAAGTAACTATGATTTTTCTATGTTTTATTTGTCTCTAAAAGGCCTAATTAATTAGTGCTGTTAATTACTATTATTAAAGGCATTCAAGAAATTTGGGGCCGCAAGTTCAGGTCCACACTTAAACAAGAGGGAAGCCTCTTAATTTAAATGTGCTACTTAAACTTGGAAGGACGAAATTACATTACAAAGTTGATCCCATAATCTCAACATAAGTTCAGGCCTTGAGCGCTCTTGGGCTTCTAAATTAACCCATGAAGAAGGGAGACACAGTCAACTCCAATGAGAAGCTGCCTCGTATTGGGCCTTGCACAAACAACCTTTAAGCCCAAATCCTATTTAAACAAAACGCCCTGTTTTGGCTTATGAATGTGCCCAAATCCAGTACTAATCATGTTTGGTTCTCAAAATACTAATTTGGAATCACAACCGGTACTTAACAAATTGTGGACAAATAAACGACTTCAAATTCATTCAAATCAAAGCATGCCAACCTTAAATCCGAATCTCACACACACATTCAACTCATTTATATATTGATGACCTAACATACTCATTTTGCATTTTAACGGCCTTTAATTCCAGATTAATGCCCCTTAACACAAACTTAATCCTGAACTTGGGAAAACGGAAGTAACTACTGAAATTCTCAAATTCCACATATTCATTTCTGGGCTGTTAACTCATGAACTTTCAAACTACATGTAAGATCTGAAATATGCCACTGTTTTGAATTGTAAATGAACTAATTTTGAGTCCCACTTTTCAACAAGCACATGGTGAACAACTTAAAACAAACTGCTATTCTAACATACAAGGGATACCGATTCTACATCAATAGACATAGTCATGCTAAACTGATATCATTAGCAAGTCATTCGGATAGACCTAAGAAAAGTCCAAAAGTCCAGTTATTTATAAATCATTGTATTGTTCACATAAATACAATTATTGCTATGCGGCTAAATTAAAATAGAATAAGAGAACTTCAGAAGGTAAATCAAGCAGCATTTCATTATTTATCTTCCAATTTAGTCATACATTGACTCTTTGCAGATCACACGAAACTAGAAGAATACCTGGAATTTGCAATGAAACAAGGAGAAAGGGAAGATCAGCAGCAGTAAGAAACAATCAGCAGTGTTAAACAGCAACAACAAGGATGATTTTGAATCAAAATTTCTTCAACAATAACCCAGCATCATAGCACAGCAACACAGCACTCAATTTGATCCAAAATTGACCCAATTAAACTCAAAAACCCACTTGAAATCAACTCTAATGAACCTCTGAAACTTCAGCTGACAGAAACTAAGCTAGAAGATGTAATTCACTCCTAAAAATGGAAATTAAGCTAAGGTCTTTAATGAAACAATAATTTTTTTGGCTTTTTCTACTGGATTTTCTATTGTTTTTTTTTTTGGATTTTTGAAGGTTTAAATTTCAAAATCAGATTTGAAATTAGAGAAGGGACTTTTGGGGAGAATTTTTTGGAGGCCCCAAAACCTTTTATGCAAGGCAAATGAATGCCTATTTATAGGTAAACTTAGGGTATAATCTCAGGTTTTTACTTTACCCTTTAGTCCCTATCTTAATTCTATTTTTACCCCTTGTTTCTTGACTTGTTACACAAGTAACTACCACTATTTTTGTGAATTTCAGTTTAAAACCCCTTCTAGAAAGTCCTAGGGGGTTCTATTCTGATTTTCTACCCTTAGAATCCCTAAACTACCCTTGTATTAATTCTGAAATTACTATTTCTAATAAAACTACCCTTTTCCATACCTATACTGCCCCTGAAACCCCCTTGGAATTACTGACCAAACCAAACCCCTTTATTTTAATTAATATTGACTATGATTAACCTTATTTAATCTAAATCAGCTATAACCAATCAATTAACCCTAACTACTGAATTAAGGAACAATCATTGAAGTGAATTAAACTAACACTAATTAAACTATCAAAACCATTGATTTAATCAAGCCAAACAGTATCCAAACAGAGTTGAAACAACAATTAAACTAAGATTAAAATGAAACAAAGTCGAATTGCAAAATAATTATCTAAAGAGACTAAAACATATTCAGCAATCAAACTACTGAATTAAAGGCTATAATCATGCGTTTAAAATCAAATACTGCACTAATTATTAAAATTGCTAGAACACATACTGAATCAAAGAATAAAAACAAAACAGAAAATAAAAGAAACAAAAGAAAATCAGAATTAAAAGAAAGGGAAATACCTAATTGGATTATGAACTCAGCCAGGCATTGTTGCTTGAATCCTCCAGGATTCTTGACATGTAACATCCCTAATCGTGTGTTTTAAAAAAAAACACGTGATTAGGGATATTACGGTCCAAAATCCCCAAGATTTCTGAGTTAGGGTTCTGCCGGAATTGAGATTTAAAATTCGTAATATTCCGGACAGATTCGAGGGTTTCTAGGTATGGATTAATGATGAGGGAGGGATGAGGAACATATAGTATGAATTTGGGCCGATTTGGATGAGTTGGCATTTTGGCCAGATTTTCGATCTGAAATTCGAGAAAATCGGTGAGGATTTGAAGGAAATGGATTTGAGGGTTGGAAAGAGGAGGAAGAGCGGAGTAAGGGGTCTAATTTTGGGGTTATTCGGAGCATCGCCGCCGGCGGAGGCGATTTCCGGCGGGCGGCGGGCGGCGGAGGGCAGCGGTGAACGGTGAGGGATTTAATGGCGGCTAGGGCTTCTCTAGGGTTTGGGGTGAGAGACGGTGAGAAGGGGGGGGGGGGTAGGGGTGCATTTGGACATTATTATATCAGGGGTAGGGGACTTCTGGACCGTCTGATCAATTAACCTCGACGATCCAAATTAACCTAAGATGGAACGGCGTCGTTTAGTTTGTAGGGGGGCTGGACCGGACCTGTGGTATTTGGGCTGGGTTAGGGAGAACGTTTGGGCTAGCCTCAGATTTGGCCCAAATTACATTAGCCTATGCTTTTCTTCACCTTCCTTATTAACTCCTTTTCTTTGTTTTCTCTCTTTTTTTTTTGTATTTTTTATTTATTGCTTTCATTTTGTATTTTTGTATTTTTCTGATTTTATCAAAAATGCTAAAACAAAACCAAGACCTACTTAAACTATTTAACTCCTAAAAATTATTTAAACCTCCATTTAAAGATAAATGCAACAATTAACAATTAAAAGTGCAAAGAAACTACTTTTTCGCAATTTTCTTTAAAATTTATTTTAAAACTAATTAATACCTAATTAATACTAAAATTGTGAAATTAAATCCCTAAATGCAAGTGCATATATTTTTTGTATTTTTATATGAATAAAATGCAACCAATTAACACAAAAATTTAGCAAAAATTCACAAAAAATTATAAAATAATAAAGAAATCAATTATTTGAAGCTTTTGGAATAATTTGCTTAGGGCAAAAATCACGTGCTCACAACAACAATTCAGAAAAATCACTTCAGCTTGGTCCTGGGGCCTTAGAGAATCAAATTTCGTACTACTAGAATTTATTTGGCGATTTTGATGTTTGCACCAAAACAATACGTGGAAACTCACTTCAAATCTAGGTTGTCGGACATGTCTATGTTTATTTTTTTTCGGTAGCTATGTGGAGCAGAGATAATGATATGAACTACCCTCCTTTGTTCTCGAAAAGGTGTTGAATTATATTCATTGGTTTTGGATTATAAACAGTTCGATTTTTTTTTCTAGAAACTTTTAAAACTATAAATTTCCAATCAAATGCTTCCAGAGAAATTCTTTTTAGTTATTTTTTTAGTTTTACAGAAAATGAAAACTTTTATGGAGAAAAAGTTATGTACTCAGTTTTTAAATAGAGCAGAGAGGTAGAGTCGATCAGATATAAGAAAGATCAAACAATCTTTTCCTATCATTTATCAACTAAAAATAATATTAAAAAAATATAATTACTTTAACTAATCTCACTGTAAATGCATAAAACAAAAGTGAATTAATATCCATGTGACCTATAAGAAATGTTTATAGTTAATTTGATATCTGGTGTTCTAGCAATGGATAATATTATTCGGAT
Organism: Nicotiana attenuata; assembly: GCF_001879085.1. Lineage (NCBI taxonomy): Eukaryota > Viridiplantae > Streptophyta > Magnoliopsida > Solanales > Solanaceae > Nicotiana > Nicotiana attenuata. The sequence goes on along the minus strand of NW_017670473.1, from coordinate 420,600 downwards.
TTAAGACATATATAGTGATAATATAATGAACTTTTAATAGGCATAATTTAATCAGTTATAATATATTACTTGTTATTTGTTTTAGAATAACCACCAATGCTATTAAATAGGGTACTTGCAATTATTATTTAAGTAACCTGATTACGTAATATTTTTCACATCGCCACTTCATGATTTAAACGTATTCTTAAAAAGTCTGAACTCATATTGCATGATACTTTTATTTCCATAAATAACAAGTCCCCATGTTTGATCCCTCCTGGTCATTAAGGTTTCTAATAGTAGTGCTGAAACTGATATATGGGAATGTACAATAAACCACATAAATAAAATTAAATTAAATGGAGGTCAAAAATTACCGACCGGCAATAATTTGCTATCATTTGTTGCAAAGAAAGAATGCGCCCTTAAAATGACGAATAACACCTTTATCCATCTAATGTGAAATTATATGTCTAAAAGTAAAACCACTTCTACCAGAAGGAAATAGAAGTATCTTTTGATTTATTCCCGGTGATCACACAAGCTTCAATTTTGAATACGATCGGGTCTAACGCACACCCTAATTTCCCGGTGGATCAAACGAAGTAAGAGTACGAATGTATTAGATCGAAATCAAAGCTGGAGCCCTTTGTATCGAGGCCCGAACGGAGTGCTCACAATCGAACCTGCTAAAACGCCGCACCCCGTACTCGGGACGAGTTCTGAGACTTCAGGAAGCGCAATCAACGGTGGTAGGCAACAGATAAAAGGCCGTGATATCCGAACCAAACCGAATATCACGACGCGGATCTCGCTCGATTTAATTACGATATTTGATAGAAAATCAGTCCAAATCACCTCCAATCTTCCTCAAATTTTGTATATTGACTTATCTATATGTTTTCAATGAATTTTAACTATACCCATTGAAAAGAGTTCCCTTTTTGCTTAGATTTTTGGAATGTTGTATTTTGTATTTCATCACCTTATTTGCTACCTCATCCATGAAATTTCCTTTCCCTCTTGTATCTAATGTTGCTAATCACGCTTAAAAATATGGAAGGAGATTTTTGCATGTGATTCTTTAAGATAAAGAACCTTATTTATTATTTTTTCAATTTTTATATGTGCTTGGCTAGTTTTGGTAAGCTTATGACTAATGGCTAGAGGTTGATAAGTTAAAACTTATATTGGATATTTGTGTAAGTTTCCCTTTTGTTATGTTGTTTGCACAATTTTTTGCCAAGTCTTACACCTATTCAAACACCTTACAAATAACTTTTTTTCCTACTTTTCACGTAGGATTAGTTGACATTTACCCAATAATAACACAAAGATCAATAACCATCATTTTTTGTCTGTGTGAAAGAGACCAAAAAATAGTATATATGTCTTTGTCGGATATGTCTATTTTTTTATTTTTTTTTGTTGGTAGCTCTGTGGAACAGAGAACATGATATGAACTACCCTCATTTGCCCTCGAAAAGGGGTTGAATTATATTCATTGATATTGGATTATAAACAGTTCATTTTTTTCCAGAAACTTTTGAAACTTTAATTTTCCAATCAAATGCTTCCAGAGAAATTCTTTTTAGTTAATTCTTTAGTTTTACAGAAAATGAAAACTTTTATGGAGAAAAAGTTATGTACTTGTTTTTTAAATAGAGCTGAGAGGTAGAGTCGATCAGATATAAGAAAAATCAAACAATCTTTTCCTATCATTTATCAACTAAAAATAATATTAAAAAATATAATTTCTTAAACTAATCTCACAGTAAATGCATAAAACAAAAGTGAATAATATCCATGTGACCTATAAGAAATGTTTATAGTTAATTTGATATCTGGTGTTCTAGCAATGGATAATATTATTCGTATTTAAGCCATATATAGTGATAATATAATGAACTTTTAACGTTATTGGCATAATTTAATCAGTTATAATAGATTACTTATTATTTGTTTTAGAATAACCATCAATGCTATTAAATAGGGTACTTGCAATTATTATTTAAGTAACCTGATTACGTAATATTTTTCACATCGCCACTTCTGTCATGGGCGGCTTTCCAGCCATGCCCCATGACCCCTTGGGCGCGCCCCGTGGCATCCTAGCGAACCTCCCAATGCCTAGCGCCACGGACGGTCCCGTGGTCTTGGCCGCGCCAAGTGACAAGCGCGTAGGTGCGTCTGTCGCCCCACCGATATCCCTCGCGAGCGCCAAGCCGCAGGCAGAAGCCAACAGCGCCGCGCGCGCAGACCGTGATGCCAAAGACACTGCTGCTGACAACGGACCTGCTGCTGCCTTATAGAAAACTAAGTCATTTTCAATGTAAATATAGAGTAGTTTTATTTCATGTATTTCCATTATGTTTCTCTAGCTTAATCAAGTCTAGTCCTGTAACTTTGGATTATTTTTTTTAAGTACTATTAGGGGGGATCAAGCAATCAAAACTTTCTAGCAAGCAAGCAATTCTCTGTACTGGTGTCTCTCCCCCTCGACACCGCGTTGCTTTTCTGTAATAGCTTTCATTAATGCAATCAAGCTTTCTTTCATTCTGAATTCTCATTTCTGTTCTCTCAATTGCTCTTGAAATTGGTTTTCCCGTACGACACTGACAATCTCGTCTAGCGTACGGAGGGGACCTCAGTTGGCGGACAGCAACTGCACTGACATCAGTTGCCTAGCCCTACGTCGCCCTTCTAAGGAATCTCAGGAAGGCGCCGCGTAACAGTTGGTATCAGAGCCTAGGCTCGACATCGGACGAGGGAACGTATTGACATACCACCATTTCTGACGATGGTGAATCATGGGGACCGCATTGCGGCCCTCGAAGGGACGGTTGAGGTATGGCGGCCTATTATGGATACGGTGCCTGAACTAAGAACCAGCCTACTGCAAAGGTTGGACGACCTGGACCGCAGGGTGCTTCAGGTAGAAGTTGACGTTGAAAACATCAGTCGCGACGCCGAGGGAGACCGGCAGACGGCAGCCACAAAGGCAGCCGAAATCTTTGAGAAATTCGAGGGGCTCCAACAGGAGCGCACCGAGGATTTAGCCCACAGGGCACAAGAGGCAGAAAAGGTGACTGCCATGCAACAAACCATTGACAAATTGACAGACCAACTCAATGTTGTCAACGCTGCTTTACAGGGCCTACTCCGAGGAGGTGGAAACCAAATCGGAGGTGCTGTGAACTCCGCTTCCGCGACAAAGAAGTTGAAAATTCCTGAGCCAAAGCCATACAGTGGAGCTAGGAATGCCAAGGAAGTGGAAAACTTCATCTTTGACGTCGAACAGTATTTCGATGCTGTTGGGGATCTGGAGGAAGCTAAGAAGGTAGCAACTGCTGCCATGTATCTTCAGGGTGATGCTAAACTCTGGTGGCGTGTGAAGTACGAAGCCATCAAGGCCGGTGAAGATGCTCTCGAGACATGGGCCGAACTGAAGGCAGCTATACGCCTGCAGTTCTTCCCCGAGAATGTTGAATATAATGCAAGGAGAAAACTACGGGAGCTCCGCCAGACAAAATCAGTGCGGGACTACGTGCGAGAATTCTCCGCACTCATGCTCAGCATACGCGACATGGGGGATAAGGACAAACTCTTCACCTTCATGGAAGGGTTGAAACCTTATGCCCGCGTGGAGCTACAGAGACAAAGGGTAGATTCCCTTCCCAAGGCAATCCAAGCAGCTGAATGCCTTGGGGACTATCAAATGGAAGCTCGAAGGGACAGGCCTCAGCCGCCTGCCCGAGCAGGGTTCAAAGGGGGCCAGCCCAGCAGTGGTGGTCCTAGCAAAAATGGGGGAGATCGAAACTCAAACAAATCTAGAGCTCCTTCCTCCGGCAGCAACAGTGCTGCGTCAAACAACAATGATCGGGCGAGAAGCCTCCTTCAGGATGTCGTCATTGCGGTGGTCCACATTGGAACAATGAGTGCCCACATGCACAGATGAATGCCCATCAGGCTATTGATGATGGGACTGATGACGACTCAGACGATGCGGACCAGACTGAACCAGTAGGTGCCTTCAATGCAATTGTGGGTTCCATTTCTGAGGCACTAGCGGAGACCAGTGCTGGTATTCGTAAGAAGAAGGACTCATGTCCCGTCTCCAGGAAAGGGAAAAAGAAGGCGAATGAAGAGACTCCTCTTAAACAAGAGAGGACCTTAATGTTCGTCGAGATGAAGGTGAATGGCAAGCCCATTCGGGCTATGATAGACACGGGTGCTACCCACAACTACTTAGCCTCGACTCAGGTGGAGCGCCTTGGACTAGTTGTAGGGAAAGGTAAAGGTAGCGTCAAGGCTATCAACTCACCTCCCCAGCCAGTGGGTGGAATAGCTAAAGAAGTACCGGTGAAGCTTGGGCCTTACGAAGGAAAATTCAACCTGCGAGTGGTGATCATAGATGACTTCGAGTTGATTGTTGGGCTGGAATTCCTAAGGCAAACCAACACCATGCCTGTACCATTTGCAGACATGCTACTGATGATGGGTACCAATAGGGCCAAGCCCTGCATTATCCCGTGCCTGCCCATGAAGATGGCCGTTGAGAACATCTCGGCCTTGCAGTTGAAGAAGGGGGTCAAAAGGAATGAACCTACGTTCGTGGCAACCCTCTGCATTGAAGATATAGAACGCTCCTCGGGTCCCATTCCTGAACCCGTGAAGGAGTTACTACTGGAGTTTGAAGATGTCATGCCACAAGACATGCCAAAGCGGCTCCCGCCTAGGCGCACTGTGGACCATGAAATTGAGTTGGTGCCGGGCGCGAAGCCACCTGCCCGGGCGCCTTACAGAATGTCACAACCCGAACTCACCGAGCTTCGGAGACAATTGACGGAAATGCTAGATACAGGGATCATTGTACCCTCCAAGTCCCCATATGGGTCCCCTGTTCTATTCCAAAAGAAACATGATGGCAGCCTGCGACTCTGTGTGGATTATCGAGCTCTAAACAAAATCACCGTGAAGAACAAGTACCCTATTCCCCTAATGGCGGACTTGTTTGATAGACTGGGTGGTGCTACGGTGTTCACCAAGATAGATCTGAAGACAGGTTATTGGCAAGTTCGGATTGCAGAGGGTGATGAACACAAGACGACTTGTGTGACAAGATATGGGTCGTACGACTTCCTGGTCATGCCATTCGGCTTGACCAACGCCCCTGCTACGTTTTGCACTCTCATGAACCAAGTCTTCCGAGAGTACATCGACGAATTTGTGGTGGTCTACTTAGATGACATTGTGGTATATAGCCAGACATTGGAAGAACACCTAGTACACTTGCGGAAGGTCCTAGCTCGGTTGCGGGAACATGAACTATATGCAAAGTTATCCAAGTGCTCCTTTGCTCAGAAGCAAATTGATTTCCTCGGACATGTCATCGAGGAAGGACGCATCAAGATGGACCAACAGAAAATCCAGGCCATCACAGATTGGCCGACACCTAAGGATGTCCACGCCTTGAGGGCGTTCCTTGGCCTATGCAACTTCTACCGGCGGTTTGTGAAGAACTACTCACTTATCGCAGTGCCATTGACAGAACTCCTCAAAAAGGTCACACCTTGGGATTGGGGACCAAGGAGAGCAGAGGCCTTCAACGCATTAAAAGCGGCTATGTCTAGTAGTCCCGTCTTGGCCCTTCCTGATTTGGCCAAGCCGTTCGAGGTACAAACAGATGCTTCTGACTATGCACTCGGCGGAGTCCTGCTACAAGAAGGGCACCCTGTAGCGTACGAGAGTCGGAAGCTGAAGGATGCAGAGCGGCGCTATGCCGCCCATGAGAAAGAATTATTGGCTGTCGTCCACTGCTTGCGCCTCTGGAGGCACTATCTGCTGGGAACCCCGTTCGTGGTCAAGACAGACAACACAGCTGTTAGCCATTTCATGACCCAGCCGAAGCTGAACGGTCGACAGGCCAGGTGGCAGGAACTCCTAGCTGAATTCCACTTCAACTTGGAGTATCGCAGTGGAAAGACCAATCATGTTGCTGATGCGCTCAGTCGGAGAGCTGATCTAGCATCGGTGTGCCTACTCGCCACCCTAAGGGGGAGCGAAGTAGCCACATCCATCAAGGACCAAATACGGGATCTACTCATCAAGGATCCTGCTGCTCAGTATTTGGTTGATTTGGTAGGACAGGGCAAGACTCGCCAGTTCTACATGGAAGATGGTTTTCTGAAAGTAAAAGGGAACCGACTTTATGTTCCTAAAGGAGGAGATTTGCGGAGGACTCTTCTAGCGGAATGTCATGATACTCTGTGGGCCGGCCATCCCGGTGAAGAACGCACCATGGCGTTACTTCGTCGTGCCTATTATTGGCCTCAAATGGCCGATGATGTCGCTCAGTATGTGAAGACTTGTCTAGTATGCCAGAAGGACAAGTCGGACCGCTTGACACAAGCGGGACTCTTGGAACCACTCGCTGTCCCAAAGAGACCTTGGGAAAGCGTTTCCCTGGATTTCATCACCGGATTGCCCAAGGTCGGAGATCTCACAACCATCTTGGTTGTGGTGGACCGGTTTTCCAAGTATGCCACCTTTATTGCAGCCCCACAATATATATCAGCAGAAGATACAGCTCGACTCTTCTTCTCTCATGTCGTCAAATATTGGGCCTGCCCAAAGACATTGTTAGTGACCGTGACTCACGCTTCACTAGCAACTTTTGGACCCAACTCTTCAAGTGCCTTGGGTCAAAATTGAGTCACAGCTCAAGTTTTCATCCGCAATCTGATGGCCAGACGGAGCGGTTCAATGGTATGTTGGAGGAATACCTCCGCCACTTCGTAACCGGATCACAGAAGAATTGGGTGAAGCTTCTGGATGCTGCTCAACTGTGTTTCAATTCACAAAAGAGTTCTAGTACCAACAAAAGCGCTTTTGAAATTATTACCGGACAGCAACCGCTACTCCCACGCACTGTGAATGCACCAAACATGGCTAAATCTCCTCGAGCTGCCAGCTTCTCAAAAGAGTGGAGGCGGAATTTGGAGATAGTGCGGAGCTACCTTGTCAAAGCCCAAAAGCGGATGAAGAGGCATGCTGATCAGAATCGTCGCTTTGTTGAATATCAAGTAGGAGACAAAGTGATGGTCAAAATTCCAAAGCGGTACTTATTTGCAGGGGTCCATGACCCTCGCCTATTGCAAAAATACATTGGACCCTTGTCCATTGAAAAGCGTATTGGGAAGGTTGCATACCGGGTGGATACCCCAGCTTGGTGGAAAATTCATCCTGTCTTCCATGTCAGTCTCCTGAAACCTTTTCGGGAAGACACGGAGGATCCTTCAAGGAGCCAGCTCACAATACCGGTATTTGAGATCCCAATTCAACCGGGAAAAGGCGTGTTGAAGCTATCCTTGATGACAGAGTGATTCATGCCTCAAGGAAAGATCACCAAGAGTTTTTGGTGAAATGGCAGGGCTGTGATGCAGAAGAGAATACTTGGGAGAGGGGAACAAACCTCAAAGCCTACAAGATCCTCATTGAAGATTATTTTGCAAGTAAGGCGCCGAGGACATCGCCAACTCAGGTGGGGGAGAATATCATGGGCGGCTTTCCAGCCATGCCCCATGACCCCTTGGGCGCGCCCCGTGGCGTCCTAGCGAACCTCCCAATGCCTAGCGCCACGGACGACCCCGTGGTCTTGGCCGCGCCAAGTGACAAGCGCGCAGGTGCCTCTGTCGCCCCACCGATATCCCTCGCGAGCGCCAAGCCGCAGGCAGAAGCCAACAGCGCCGCGCGCGCAGACCGTGATACCAAAGACAATGCTGCTGACAACGGACCTGCTGCTGCCTTATAGAAAACTAAGTCATTTTCATTGTAAATATAGAGTAGTTTTATTTCATATATTTTCATTATGTTTCTCTAGCGTAATCAAGTCTAGTCCTGTAACTTTGGATTATTTTTTTTAAGTACTATTAGGGGGGATCAAGCAATCAAAACTTTCTAGCAAGCAAGCAATTCTCTGTACTGGTGTCTCTCCCCCTCGACACCGCGTTGCTTTTCTGCAAATAGCTTTCATTAATGCAATCAAGCTTTCTTTCATTCTGAATTCTCTTTTTTATTCTCTCAATTGCTCTTGACATTGGTTTTCCCGTACGGCACTGACAATCTCGTCTAGCGTACGGAGGGGACCTCAGTTGGCGGGCAGCAACTGCACTGACATCAGTTGCCTAGCCTTACGTCGCCCTTCCAAGGAATCTCAGGAAGGCGCCGCGTAACACTTCATATGATTTAAACTCATTCTTAAAAACTCTGAACTCATATTGCATGATACTTTTATTTCCATAAATAAAAAGTCCCCATGTTTCATCCTTCCCGGTCATTAAGATTTCTAATAGTAGTGCTAAAACTAATATATGGGAATGTACAATAAACCACATAAATAAAGTAAAATTAAATGGAGGTCAGAAATTACCGACTGGTAACAATTTGCTATCATTTGTTGCAAATAATGAATGCGCCCTTAAAATGACGAATAACATATTTATCCATCTAATGCGAAATTATATGTAAACTAGTATTATCTTAGTGTGACGACCCGGTCGGTCGTCTTATGAATTTACGCTCCGATCCCCCATTAATTGCTTCCCCTAAGTTCGTTTCTGCTATTTTGGTTTGCCGGGACGTTCGGTGTTGAGTTTTGGAGAGTTTTGGGACGCTTAGTCCCTAAATGAGAGCTTAAGTGTTGAAAAGTGGTCCGTAGTCGGAACAGTGCTAAGACAATCTCGGAATGGAAATCCGATGGTTCCGTTAGCTCCGTTAGGTGATTTCAGGGTTGGGAGCGTGTTCGGAATGTATTTTGGAAGTCCGTAGCTCATTTAGGCTTGAAATGCCGAAGTTTGAAATTTTAGAGTTTCCGGTCCGATAGTGAGTTTTTGATCCGAGGGTCGGATTGGAATTCCAGAAGTTACAGTAGTTCCTTCATGTTATTTGGGATGTGTGTGCAAAATTTCAGGTCATTCGGACGAGGTTCGGGTAGGTTTATGATCGAAAGCGTGTTTTGTTGGAAATTGAAGTTCTTAGGCTTGAATCTTTGATTAATTCGGGTTTCTGGCATTGTTTTAGGTGTTTTCAAGATTGGTACTAGTTTGAGTAAGATATTAGGTGCTATTGGTGCTTTTGGTTGACGTCCCGGGGGCCTCGGGATGATTCTGGGTGGTTAACGGAGGAAATTTCTAAGTTTGCAGCAGCTGGTATTTTTGTTCCTTCTGGTACTTTCGCTTCTGCGGCTTGGGGACCGCAGAAACGGCTCCCTCATCGCAGAAGCGAGATTGGTCTTCCCCCTTAGGAACCGCAGAAACGGAATTTGTCCTTTTAAATAAAACCGCAGAAGCGGCTCGTGGTCCGCAGAAGCGGGACCGCAGAAGCGGAAATCTGTGGGGTGAAATATCAGATTCGAGGGTTAGTTTCAAAAGTTGGAGAAATCAATTGAGAGCTCGGGTAAGGGCGATTTTCAGAGGGTTTTGAAGAGAAAACTATTGGGTAACGTTTCCTTAATCCCTTCTAGTTATATTTCATCATTATATAGTTAAATGCATCATTGAAATTCGAATTTAGGATCAAAATTTGGATAATTTGGGGTAAAACTTCATTGGCTAAATTATTGGATTTTGAGTGAGCATTTGACCTCCGATTTGGGAGATTTTTATATGGTTAGACTCGTGAGAGTACGAGGGTTCTGAAAATGTGAAAATTATTCGATTTTGAGGCGTTGGCCTGAAGGGCATTTTGGTCATTCACCTAATTTTACGTCGTAGCTTTGAACTTATTAGCAAAACCAGGTGTTTGCAATGTTATTTACAATGTGTAATTAAATTGAATAGATTTGAGCCATTTGGAGTCGGATACTCGTGGCAAGAGCGTGGCTTCTAGTTGATATTGAGCCGGTTCGAGGTAAGTGGCTTGTCTAACCTTGTGTGGGGGAACTTTCCCCTTAGGATATGATCTTTAAATATTTGAATGCCTCGTACGTGAGGTGACGAGCACGTACTTGAGCTAATTGTTGTAAACCCGTTTCTACTTGAAGTATTTAATTTGAGATTTCTTGTTTACTTGTTCATTTTAACTGTAAGTTTATACCTGTGCTAGCTTAGAGACTCGTGTTTAGCTGGCTTACTTGCTTATTTGTTTTAGCTGTGCTATTTGTACTCTGTGAAGCATGTTAAGCTATAATTTACTTCTTCTTGTCCTGATTTTCTTTTTTTAGCACTGTTCCGAGATTTATGAATTGTTGTTGTTGTGTGTTTAATTTGGGACTACGGGACGGCTTCTCGGGAAATACCCCTGTACTTGATTCTGGACTGAGGGTGCGGGATACCAAGAGATCCCTGGCACATGTGATTCTATATATATATTGGGATACCAAGGGATCCCCGATTACTTATTGAGGATACCAAGAGATCCTCGGGATACCAAGAGATCCCCGACTTGCTTATTGAGGATACTAAGAGATCCTCGGGATACCAAGAGATCCCCGACTTGCTTATTGAGGATACTAAGAGATCCTCGGGATACCGAGAGATCCCCCGTGTTGATGATGAGGATACCAAGAGATCCTCGGGATACCAAGAGATCCCCGGCTACTATTCCTTGTTGATGGCAGTATTCCTTGTATTGTTACCTTTGTTTTCTATTGCCGTCTATCCTTATTTTACCTGGTTTAGATTCTCGCTGTGGACTTTATTTAAACTGTTTCTGTTATCTTATTTTATTATGTTATATCAGTAGGGCCCTGACCTTCCTCATCACTACCCAACCGAGGTTAGGCTTGGCACTTACTCAGTACCGTTGTGGCGTACTCATGACCTTCCTGCGCATGTCTTTCATGTGCAGATTCAGGTACTTCCTCCCAGGCGTATCATCCCCGTGGTGGAGAGTCCTAGCTGAGACTTGAGGTATATCTGCTACGTCCGCAGACCAGGAGTCTCTACTCTATTCCGACTTTAGCAGATAGTTTCCTTTTCTTTCCTTTTCATGTTGTTTAGACATTCTGGTGTAGAGCTGATTACTATACTCTATTAGCCTGTGTTTTCCCGTGAGTTTCCGGGTTTTGGGATTTAGTTGTAGACTTCCGCATATTTTTGAGTTGTATAGGCCGAGTGGCCTTATATACAATTGTTATTTCCGTATGTTCAGTTTTAATTAATTATTCCGCAAATGTTAATTTGTTATTCCGCACTGTTAGGCTTACCTAGTTGTAGGAACTAGGTGCCATCACGACATGTTCATGGAGGGTGAACTCGGGTCGTGAGACTTAGTCTAAAGGTAAAACCACTTCTACCAGAAGGAAATAGAAGTATCTTTTGATTTATTCCCGGTGATCACACAAACTTAAATTTTGAATACGATCGTGGTTGACGCACACCCCGATTTCCCGGTGGATCAAACGAAGTAAGAGTACGAATGTATTAGATCGAAATCGAAGCTGGAGCTCTTTGTATCGAGGCCCGAACGGAGTGCTCGCAATCGGACCTGCTAAAACGATGCACCCCGAAATCGGGACGAGTTCTGAGACTTTGAGAAGCGCAATGAACCGTTGTAGGCAACAGATAAAAGGCCGTGATATCCGAAACAAACCAAATATCACGTCGCGGATGTCGCTCGATTTAATTACGATTTTTGATAGAAAATCAGTCCAAATCACCTCCAATCTTCCTCAAATTTTGTATATTGACTTATCTATATGTTTTCAATGAATTTTAACTATACCCATTGAAAAAAGTTCTTTTTTTGCTTAGGTTTTTGGAATATTGTATTTTGTATTTCATCACCTTATTCGGTACCTCATCCATGAAATTTCCTTTCCGTCTTGCATGTAATGTTGCTAATCACACTTTAAAATATGGAAGGAGATTTTTGCATGTGATTCTTTGAGATAAAGAAACTTATTTATTTAGTTTTTTAATATTTATATGTGCTTGGCTAGTTTTGGTAAGTTTATGTCAAATGGCTAGAGGTTGGTAAGTTGAAACTTATATGGGACATTTGTGTAAGTTTCCCTTTTATTATGTTGTTTGCACAGTTTTTTGCCAAGTCTTACACTTATTCAAACACCTTACAAATAACTTTTTTTCCTACTTTTCACGTAGGATTGGTTAACACTTACCTAATAATAACACAAAGATCAATAACCACCATTTTTTGTCTTTGTGTGAAAGAGACCAAAAAGTAGTATATGTGTTCAATTTGCTTAAGTATTATCCTTTCATACTTTATTCGTTTTATAAAATGATAGGTTACAAGATCTGAGTTCAGGCAGAAATAGATGCAATCATCATAGAGAACTTAGACCTCTGGCTCTTTGCAAATGACGATTTCTACTGGTGTGGAAGAAATACTGACATCAAAGCTTGTTGGATCCCTAACACTTGCTTGCTATAGGAGAAGATACAAAATTCATGGAAGTTGTCGTTGCCACTTGAAAAGAGTACGGATAATCTTGCATAGTGTATATCTTTATCCATAACCATGGAACAGTAAGGGGAGGGGCGACGTGGAAGTGAGGTTATCTTTAACAATGATATTACTATGTGGAAAAAACCAAAATGAATGTTTTAAATGACCTTTTTAAATTGTATATTAATTGTTAAATCTCTTTGACACAATAAAAATCTCTAGTGAAGTAGTAAAATAATATATGTTATATTAATTTCATACGTGACATATACTCGAACTTCTTTTTGTGAATATTTTTATTTAAATTTCTGATTTTCCACATAGTGTATTAATCTGTGCATCAACGGATTGCCACACCACATTCATCATGTGGCATGGACAACAGTTCAGAAAAATCACTTTAGCTTTGTCCTGTGGCCTTAAAAAATCAAATTTCGTACTACTAGCATTTATTTGGCGATTTTGATGTTTGCATCAAAACAATACGTGGAAACTCACTTCAAATCTAGGTTGTCGGACATGTCTATTTTTTTATTGTTTTTGTCGGTAGCTCTGTGGAGCAGAGAAAATGATATGAACCACCCTTATTTGCCCTCGAAAAGGGGTTGAATAATATTCATTGGTTTTGGATTATAAACAGTTCGATTTTTTTTTTCCAGAAACTTTTGAAACTTTAATTTTCCAATCAAATGCTTCCAGAGATATTCTTTTTAGTTATTTCTTTAGTTTTAAAGAAAATGAAAACTTTTATGGAGAAAAAGTTGTGTACTTGTTTTAAATAGAGCTGAGAGGTAGAGTCGATCAGATATAAGAAAGATCAAACAATCTTTTCCTATTATTTATCAACTAAAAATAATATTAAAAATTATAATTTCTTAAACTAATCTCACTGTAAATGCATAAAACAAAAGTGAATTAATACCATGTGATCTATAAGAAATGTTTATAGTTAATCTGATATCTGGTGTTCTAGCAATGGATAATATTATTCGGATTTAAGCCATATATAGTGATAATATAATGAACTTTTAACATTATTGGCATAATTTAATCAGTTATGATAGATTACTTATTATTTGTTTTAGAATAACCACCAATGCTATTAAATAGGGTACTTGCAATTATTATTTAAGTAACCTGATTACGTAATATTTTTCACATCGTCACTTCATATGACTTAAACTCATTCTTAAAAAGTCTGAACTCATATTGCATGATACTTTTATTTCCATAAATAAAAAGTCATCATGTTTGATCCCTCCTGGTCATTAAGGTTTCTAATAGTAGTGCTGAAACTGATATATGGGAATGTACAATAAACAACATTAAAAAAGTAATATTAAATGGAGGTCAGAAATTACCGACTGGTAATAATTTGCTATCATTTGTTGCAAAGAATGAATGCGCCCTACTTTTACCTAAAATGACGAATAATGTAACGACCCGATCGGTCGTTTTGAGCTCTAGTACGTCGTTCGGATGTTTGAGGCCATGAGCAGCTTCACTTCAGGTATTATGACTTGTACGCATAGTCGAAATTGAATTTCGGGAAGTTCGGAGTTGAATTGGAAAGAGAATTCTCATTTCGAAAGCTTTAAGTTGAAAGAATTGACTAATATTGGATTTTTGAGTAAACGTCCTCGGAATCAGGATTTGAAGGTTCCAGCAGGATCGTATGATGATTTCGGACTTGGGCGTATGCCCGGATCGGATTTTGGGTGACCCAAGAGCATTTTGGCACCTATTATGGAACTTAGCATTTTTTGAAGAATTTCTTAAGTTTGGGTTGAAGTGCATTTCAGTGTTATCAATGTCTGTTTGTGTCACGACCCTAACCCCGAACCCAGTCGTGATGGCGCCTCTCGTGAAGACAAGGCCAACCAGTTTAATCCAATACATCTTTTAAAACAGTTAACCAACACAAAAATAGTCTAAACATGATTTAATAATTCTATGTAGCGGAAATATCAAGAATAATGCGGAAATCCAACCTCACACAGCCCTAACCGGGGTGTCTCAAGTCAAGAGCATCTACGAATCACACTACAGTCTGCTAAAGTCACAAACTACTACAAGTGTTAGTAGGAAACAGAGATGATAGAAGAGTAGAGACACGGGGCTGCGGACGCCAACAGCTACCTCGTAATCTCCGAAAAAGCCCGCCTGGAACTGGAGGAAATCAACAATCCGGAGCGGAACCAACTATGCCTGAATCGGCACACAAGGTGCAGAGAGTAAAGTGAGTACTCCAACTCAGTGAGTAATGAATATAAATAATGACTGAAAGCATGAAAACAAGTCAAGCATATGGCAGTCTATAATGAAGCAGTAAAAATCATTTATAATCAGAAAAACCAGTAAGAATCAGGAAAATGCTCTTTAAACCAGTAAACAGGTAATTGTTAGATAACTATGATAAAGTAAACAAATAAAAGTTTGCCCCTTGGGCACAGTAACACCACAACCGCCCCTCGGGCAACATCTCACAACAGTAACAGCCCCTCGGGCTCACTCTCACATCACAATGGGTACCCGCGCTTATTGGGGGTGTGCAGACTCCTAGAGGGGCCCCTTACGGCCCAAGCGCAATCGAAAGCCATCTCGTGGCATCAATCTAGGCCCTCGGCCTCATATCAATCAAGCCACCTCGTGGAATATCTGTAACTCAGGTTCAGCCTCAAATCAGTATCAGTGTTCCTCACAATATAGGCCCTCGGCCTTACTCAATCCGAAAAATCATCACAAGCCCCTTGAGCAATAGTAAAACGGTGTTTTCAGCCCAAACATCATTTAAAATATCATTTAAGTCTTAAAATCTGAGAGAGAATGGCTGAATAGTAAAACAGTAGAAACTATCAGGACTGAGCTCAAGGACTGAGCTCAAGTAATAAGTCAAACATTGAGGAAATAGTAATAAAAATCCCCGAAGGGTTCAAATAGTTGGCACGAAGCCCAAATATGGCATTCAGCCCAAATCATGATGATAGCAAATATGTTTCCGTCAAATACGCGGTAAAATCATCAATCGGGACGGACCATGTCACAATCCCCAATAGTAAATGACCCCACACTCGTCGTCAAGCGCGTGTCTCACCTCAATATAGCACTACGATGTGCAAATCCGGGGTCTCAAACCCTCAGAACATCATTACAAGCATTACTCACCTCGAACCGGCTAAATCTCTAGCTCGCGACGCCTTTGCCCTTTGAATTGTTCTCCACACCCGTCGAATCTGTCCAAAATCAGAACGAATACGTCACAATATGCTAAGGGAACAATACCCAAGCGAAAACATAGAAAAATGCCAAAAATCCCGAAATTAGCAAAACCCGAGCCCCAGGCCCACTTCTCGAAACTCAAAATTTTTTTCATCAACGGGTTCCTTGTCTCCCCACGAGTCTATGCATATAAAGAACACCAAAATCGGAGTCCAAATGACCCCTCAAATCCCAAATCAAAAATCCAAAATTCCAAGCCCTAGTTCTTCCATTTTTGTTCAAGTTTCCATGAATTTCTAGATAGATTTCACAATAGAATCAAGTTTTAGGTCTGAAATTCTTACCTCCAAACGTTTCTCCTTGAATCCCTCTTTAATCTCCTTCAAAAAGCTCCCAAAATGACCAACTATGAAGGAAAAATGACCCAAAATCGCGACTGAAATCACTTAAAACATTCTGCCCAGGTCTGACTCCCCCTTCTTCACGAACGCGGTCAAACCCTCGTGTTCGCGAAGCACAAACTTACGTTGACCACTTTTTTTTCCTCTAGGTGAACGCGACATGACCAACGCGAACGCGACACCTTGCTCAGACCACTCTTCGCGAACGCGCTTACCCTTCTGCGAACGTGATGAGCACTTGACCTCAAGCCGCAGCTGACCCAATTCCTCTACGCGAACACGAGGTCCATCTCGCGAACGCGATGACCAACTACCCAATCCCTCCTCAAACGCGATGCCCCTCTCGCCAACACGAAGGCTTAAATTCTGGCCTTCCTCAAATCCTTCTACGCGAACGCGATGCCCACTCGCGAACCGGAAGGTATAAATCTCTGCAACAGTTGAGCAGATTTTCTGCAATTTCTGAACTTCAAAATGACCCGTTCAACCTTCCGAAACTCACCCGAGGCCCCCGGGACCTCGACCAAAGACACAAACATATCCCCATACCTTATTCAAACTAGTTCCAGTCATCAAAACACTTCGAACAACATCAAATCACCCAAAATACATCCGATTCAAGCCTAAGTTTTCTAAAATCTTCCGAAATACGCTTTCGATCAAAAACCCAACCAAACCACGTCCGAATGACCTAAAATCTTACACACACATCCCAAATGACACAACGAAGCTATTGCAGCTCTCGTAATTCCATTCGGATCCCCGGATCAAAATCTCACCTACCAACTGGAAGTCGCCAAAATATCAACTTCGCCAATTCAAGCCTAATTCTACTCCGGACCTCCAAAACTCATTCCGATCACACTCCTAAGTCACAAATAACCTCCCAAAACTAACTGAACCATCGGAACCCACATCCGAGCCCTCTAACACATAAGTCAACATCCAGTTGACTTTTCCAACTTAAGCCTTCTTAAAAGAGACTAAGTGTCTCAAACCCCACCAAAACCAATCTGGATTCAATCCGGCCAACCCGATACCTCAAAACACAGATGAACAAAGCAAGTAGGAGCAGAAATGGGGAAAACGGACTGGTAACTCATGAGACGATCGGTTGGGTCGTCACAGTTTGGGATTCCAAATATGGGAATAGCTCCGTATGGTGATTCTGGTGTTAGGGGCGCGATCGGAAGTCTCTCCTGAATCACCTTCACTTTATCTAAGGCACCCTGAACCAAATCTGTCCCCAAAAGCCTAGCCTCGCCGGGTTCGAACCAACCAACTGGAGATCTACACCGCCTCCCACACAAAGCCTCATATGGAACCATCTGATACTCGATTGGTAGCTATTGTTATAAGCAAACTCTGCAAGTGGTAGAAACTGATCCCATGACCCTCCAAAATCAATAACACAAGCGTGTAGCATATCCTCCAATATCTGAATGGTGCGCTCGGACTGCCCGTCCGTCTGAGGGTGAAAAGCTATTCTCAGCTGTACCTGTGTACCCAACTCTCGCTGAACAGACTGCCAAAACTGGGAAGTAAACTGAGTGCCCCGATCTGAAATGATGGAAACTGGGACACTATGCAACCGAACAATCTCCCGAATATATATCTCTGCCAGCCGCTCTGAAATAAGTAGTACAGATAGGAATGAAGTGCGCGGACTTGGTCAGCCTATCCACAATCACCCAAATAGCATCGAACTTCTTCAAAGTCTGAGGAATTCCAACAAAAAATCCATAGTGATCCTCTCCCACTTCCACTCAGGAATAACCATCTGCTGAAGCAAGCCACCCGGTCTCTGATGCTCATATTTCACCTGCTAACAATTGAGACACCGAGCTACAAATCCCACAATGTCTTTCTTCATTCTCCACCACCAATAGTGTTGTCTAATATCCTGATACATCTTTGCGGCCCCTGGATGAATAGAATACCGCGAGCTATGGGCGTCCTCCAGAATCAACTCCCGAAACCCATCCACTTTGGGCACACAAATCCGGCCCTGCATCCTCAATACCCCATCATCTCCAATGGTCACATCTCTGGCATCATCATGCTGAACTCTATCTCTAAGGACGAGCAAATGTGGATCATCATACTGGCGCTCTATGATGCGCTCATATAGAGAAGACCGGGAAACCACACAAGCCAACACCCGACTGGGCTCTAAAATATCCAATCTCACGAGCCGATTGGCTAAATCCTGAACATCCACCGCAAGGGGTCTCTCCCCAACTGGAATAGATGCCAAACTGCCCATACTCACTGCCTTTCGGCTCAAAGCATCGGCCACCACATTGGCCTTCCCCGGATGGTACAATATAGTGATTTCATAATCCTTAAGTAACTCCAACCACCTCTGCTGCCTCAAATTAAGATCCTTTTGCTTGAATAAATGCTGAAGACTGCGATGATCAGTGAATACCTCACAAGATACGTCATACAAGTAATGCCTCCAAATCTTCAATGTGTGCACTATGGCAGCCAACTCCAAATCATGAACGGGGTAGTTCTTCTCATGGGGCTTCAACTGACGAGAAGCATAAGCATAACTCTACCCTCCTGCATCAACACACAACCAATCCCTACTCTCAAAGCATCACAATACACGGTATATGAACCTGAAGCTGATGGGAAAACCAACACTAGAGCTGTGGTCAAAGCTGTCTTAAGCTTCTGAAGGCTCCCCTCACACTCGTCCGACCATACAAATGAAACACCCTTCTGAGTCACTTGGTCAAGGGCGATGCGATAGATGAGAATCCCCGAACAAACCAGCGATAATAGCCTGCCAAACCAAGAAGACTACGAATCTCAGTGGCTGAGGACGGTCTGGGTCAACTCTGCACCGCCTCTATCTTCTTTTGATCAACCTAAATACCCTCACTGGACACCACGTGTCCCAAGAATGCCACTTAACTGAGACAAAACTCACACTTGGAGAACTTTGCATAAAGCTTCTCCTCCTTCAATCTCTGTAACACAACCCTCAAATGCTCCGCGTGCTCCTCCTGACTACGCGAATATACCAGGATATCATCAATGAAAACTATCATAAATGAGTCAAGATAAGGCCGGAACACGCTGTTCATAAGATGCATGAACGTTGCTGGGGCATTGGTCAGCCCGAAAGACATAACCAGGAACTCATAGTGACCATATCTGGTCCTGAAGGCCGTCTTAAGAATGTCTGAATCCTTGATCTTCAACTGGTGATAACCCGAACGGAGATCAATCTTGGAGAATACCCTCGCTCCCTGAAGTTGGTCGAATAAATCATCCATGCGAGGCAAAGGATACTTGTTCTTAACCGTTACTTTGTTCAATTGCCTATAATCGATGCACATTCTAATAGTGCCATCCTTCTTCTTCACAAACAGAACCGGCGCACCCCAAGGTGACACACTAGGCCGAATGAACCCCTTATCTAGGAGTTCCTGAAGCTTCTCCTTTAATTCCTTCAACTCCGATGGTGCCATACGATATGGCGGAATAGAAATGGGCTGAGTGCCCGGCACCAGGTCAATACCAAAAT